>NW_015652149.1:10190-13677 GCF_001515625.1 Sinocyclocheilus rhinocerous
GAGAAAAGGGCGCGTTGCTTTTGGAATTCAGGGATGACAGGGAGTTTCCTGAGGTCATGACAATGTCACGGGTGTAGATCTGCTATTCTTCTCACTCGGACGTGGGGCTATAAAATTGTCTCTTTTGCTGATGGGATTATTAATTTATGCGGTAAATGGTCATGGGTATCACGGCACATCTGGTCCTCGAATGGTCTTCAGACAGAGGGAGTTTCTTCTCTCCTGGTGATTGAGTTAGGGTTTTAGCAGTTCCGATCCCCGGAGGGATAAGGACCAGGCCTTGACAGGAAGCTGGTCCAGACAATCGGGCGTCATGCGGATCATTAATTAGTTTTACGACCGCAGATGGCTGCGGAGGATAATCTTTAGTTTGTTTCTGTTGGAATGTGGTGGTTCCATGGCTCACGAGGTGGCCAAGGGTTTATTCGTGTCTGTTCAAGAAATCTTACATAAATAAAATTGAAAAAAAAAAAAAGTTATACAATTTTATACAACTTTTTTTTTTGTCAAAACTTGAACATTTGAACATGTTGTCACCCAACCATTATTTTTTGTTCATTTAAAATCTGTTGCTTTTTGACATAAAACTTGTTGAAATTATTTTAGTGTGTTTATCAGAAGTTTCTGAACATTTCCAGCATATTTTAACAGTACAGTGATACGTTGGCACCGATAGCCTGGTGGGCAGCGCGCCAACATATAGCGCCATTGCGCTTTGGCCGGTCCGAAATTTGAGTACTGGCTTGCGGTCCTTCCCCAATCATGTCCCCCTCCCCTCTCATCTTGTCAAAATTAACATTATCCATATTTCGTTTAATTTAATTTCCTACCGTATTGAAGGGAAATGAAGAGGCCGTTGATCTGCCAGTCGCGGGTCTATCATGCCGAGAACTCTGCTCATGTTTGCATAATGATGCATTTAAAAGTTAATGACCAAATGTATCATTATAAAGTTCACAGTGTTGCTGCAGATGAAATATAACGCGGATAACATTAAATAAATATTTTTTAAACAGGTTAGATATTGATTAGTTATCACGCTAACCCCTTTCTCTACCTGACTGTTGGTCTCGCATATCCGCCATGTTTGTAGTTTTTTAACACTTTTCATGTGTGTTTGTAGTTCTAATTGAATCCTCATCCACCGCGCAATGTGTTGTGGGCAATATTAGCCGTTAAAGCTGATTTATACTTCTGCATCGAAACCACGTCATAGGTTGTGCGTAGCACGCATAGCTCACGGCGCAGCCTGACGTACACCTCTCCAGAAATGTAACAACGCGTCAATTCTACGCGGACCGCAAGCGCTGTGATTGGTCTGCTAAAACCCTTCCCTCCATATGTATTTGAGTTTTGTGCGTATTTTTTGCACTTTAATATGCTTTAATGTTACACCTTATTTAAAATAAACAAAGCAAAGAACAAGTGTCTTATAATTATGCAACATATCATTATACATCACTTAGTTGTTCGCGACAAACAATGTTGTTCTGCCATGGAACAAGTCCTTGTGGAGACTGAAAGAGTGCCATCTTCTCCTGTTCCATTGTCGTCTCCTTTTTTGTAGTTTTAAATAAATGATCTGTTCTTGGATATTTATTTGCTGATGCTTCTCTGACAAGCTGCTTCTTCTTCGGCTTTTGCCTTGATACTTTTGGTTACACCAGCAACATGCCCATGGACACTGCAGACTAGCGGTCTGCATGTGTAATTGCACGTCGACGCATAAGTATAAATGAAAACTGACGCGTAGCCTATGGTGTGGAGGCAACGGCGTAGGTCAGACGCAGAAGTATAAATCAGCCTTTAGAGTGTGCATGGATCTGCACTTCGAATTTCTACCGGAAGCAGTAAACCATCCGGGTACCTTTGGAATACGAATTTCAACATACTACAGTTTGGGACATACTAATTCTAATTTCGAATACTATTTAGGACGGATAGTATGCTAATTGGGACACAGCACAAGTGATTTTTTTAGTGCTGGAAATCCATTTATCCTTTGCTGAAACTTCCACGTCGTCATGGAGAGCGCAGGTCACAGTTGCTGAGCAACAGCAGACGCCACGAGCGATTTGGAAAGAAGGAGAAAGCGGCGTTTTCCACACGTTTTTAGGCGCGACATGTGAACAGCCCTTAGGAGCTTGTTTTTTCCAGGCAGCAAGATTTTAGTATTTTTTTTAATTGAAATATTCACATTCAACATTTTACATAAGCCAGGGGGCGAAGACAAGGAAAGAAGGACATAAAATTATATTGCAATGATAAAAAAGAAAGAATTTTTTTTTTTAATTTAAAAATTAAATAAAAACCTGGAAATGTTTACATACATTAATACACTTAACAGCTTTCTTGTTTATCAGATTATAAATACATTTTAGGTATTGTTTAACTTCTGACTTCAAAATTAAAAATAATGGCTTATAATCACCATACTTGCATTTATGTGTACTGAACTTTACCGACAAAAGTAACAAATTAATCAAATACTATTCCTTATGGAATGACATGCTCCGTAGAAGGATGAAAACATCTCAACTTTTTAGAATGCCGCAAGCGCACCGCAGGTCATGTGACAAGAACCAACCAATCAGCTTCATCCTTTCCGTGACAACTAGGAATGGGCGATACCACTTATTTTGTTTTCAATACGATACCGATACTTTTAAAGGCCAGTATCGTCGATACTGATACTGATACGATACTTATAAACTGAACTTTTTCATTATGAAATGTATTAAATTATTAAAATACTAAGAGTAAAATGGGTAGTTATCCACTTAACTTTATATTTGAAACGCATTTTAACATTCAATATGCCTTAAATGCAACTCAAGTTATATTTTTGTTTACACATGGTTAAAATATGTTTACTGTAGTGGTAACCATGGAAATCTACAAATACTAATAGTTGAACTAAGGTTGCTTTAGTAAAACCATGGTTCATTTTCATTAGGGACTGCCAGTGACAGGCTGTTGCACGCATAAAATGCAACCTTTTTATTCTGACAGTGTATGATTTATACTAACATTACAGAATAGAACATGATTAATATGAACTTTTAACGTTCAATTAAAATAAATGTAATTGCACAAATGTAGGGCTATAATTTTTAGTTTATTTATTGTGAAATAACTCGAACATATGTTTTTCTGTCCTCTGATAAGAATTGTTCTGAACTGCATTTCACAAAAGCATCAATGCTTTCTTATGATTCTTTTGGGAAACGCAGCCCTGTTTGAATGCACTGTCAGCAGTGAGTGAATGCACTCTGTGATGGATTGGTTCTCTGTCTTGCAACATTTGCGTGTTCAGATGAGCAGGAAAATAGTTCTATCCTACACAGTTAATCGATAAATTAGGTTATTCGTCCAATTCAATGCATAATGTACGCATTAATTTTTTTGTTAAATAAACTAAATCACTGGTAAATAAAACACCTTAGTATCGATATTTTTTATTTGAGTATTGATACTTTCATTACTC
>NW_015652149.1:13732-17365 GCF_001515625.1 Sinocyclocheilus rhinocerous
CTATATGGCTTGATTCCCTACGGGTAATCCCATATGTGTATTCTTCAATGGTAAGGTTTCCCTCTCGGTAAACCTGTGTCTTCCCTTGACAGCTCGGTTATGTACGTAACCCTCGTTCCCTGAAGGAGGGAACGGAGACGTTATGTCCCCATGCCAAAACCATGGACCATTCGCTGTTGCCGGGACACGTTCTCGGCTCCTCAGCATTAAACCTGAAGAGTGGATCCACCTGTCGCCTATTTATACCCGTATGCACGGGGAGTGGCTCAGGTATGCAACATCCACTAGCCAATTGTCATTGGTGTTTTCTCTTAAACTCAGGATGAGTACAGTTCTTGGAGAGAAGGGAGGGTTGTACCAGTGATACCAGTGTACTACCCTCTGTAGTCTTCTGAGGTCAGATTTGGTAGCTGAGCTGAACCAGACAGTTATAGAAGTGCAGAGGATGGATTCAATGATAGCAGAGTAGAACTCTGCACAGGTATATATACTGTATATGTATATATATATATATATATATAATGGTATGTCTTTCCAGAGCCTGGAACGTTGTGGGAGGTTTTGAAGAATGAATTGCAAGACGTCTTGAAGAAATACTCCTTGGATTTTCCAAATGAACAAATGAAGGTAAGCTGTGTTAGCATTTACGCATAGTGTCGCACACTTTTCAATTGTATGAAGGAACATGTAGCATGTATGAATAGTTTTCTGTCTGATAGCTTATGTTTCTGTGTCAGACCTGCACCAGTAGCTCACGTGGCTGTTTGCAATTATAGTTCTGCAAGTACACAGCCAAACCCCCCTAACCGCTAGGTGGCGCTGTCGACTACAGCAACAAAGTACAAGCTGAATTAGACTTTTTTTTTATTGACTGCTTTTACAAACAAAATCCCTTAATATAACAAATCTGCAGCCTCTGGTTGAGCATAATCAGGTATTATATATATATAACGAACAACAAAAAAAGGGCTTTGTCAAATTACCTTATAGCTACATATCGAAACGTGAAACCAAGTGTTTTTTTGTTTTTGTTTTTTTGTTTTTTTATTGCAACTGGAACTCTTTTAAGTATATCTGTTATGTTGTGAATTATATTACTTATATGTGTTATATGGGTACGCTATAGAGTTAAATTGGTAAACAACTGTATTATGAACATTTCTAAATCGTCAAATTACAAGGGTGTAAAAATTACTTCAGAAAGCTTGCAGCATCATTTTATTTTTACACATAGATTGGTCTATTAGTAAAATCTGTTGACTTTAACAATCTTTGTTTCATTATATGCCAACGGTGACAGTCCAACAATGGGAAAAATCACTTTTGCATGCCTGTAACTCAAAAAGTATTAAAGATATCTTAGTGACATCAGTGCAAACCCTCTTTAAACGTTCAAATTGTACTCAAATTGTATATTATTGCAGAAAGTCTGTACAGTAACTGCCATAGGTGTAAATGTAAAATATACTTATTTAACAAACTGTAGTTAACTTGTATCTTTTGTAGATCTTCAACGACCCCGTTCATGGTCACATTGAGCTGCACCCCCTGCTGGTGAAGATCACAGATACTCCTCAGTTTCAGAGACTGAGACACATCAAACAGCTAGGAGGAACATATCTGGTGTATCCGGGCGCTTCCCACAATCGCTTTGAACACTCGATTGGGTGAGAATGGATTATATTCAGAGCTGGTGTGAACTGATTGTAAAGTAAAGCAAATCAAGAAGGCAAAATAATGTAGTTATTATGGCAGGAGATGCTTCTTACTTGCTCAGACAACCTGTTTTTTCAGAAACATGCAGGAGAGGCTGATGCTTATTCTTAATGAACAGATCTGATCTTTTGACTGTATCAGATATTTTATTTTTTTTTGTCCTGCCTATTACACAATAGACTTATATTGGTGAGAGTCTGTAATCTGTGTTTACATTAATCTCCTGCCCAAATTATAATAATTAAATTGGTAATTGCTTTTACTATAAACACCATGGTTGACGTCTTCTCCAGACTTCTAGGTCTCAGCTCACTCCTCATCAGACTAAAATCATTAAAGCCGTGCTTACTATGGCAATAGTATTTTTATTTATTTTTTCACCTACATTTTGAAAATATGAAATAGCACGAGGCCATTTAAAATTCAAGGATCAACCATGACGCTCATAGCAAAAGCAGTTACCAACTGAATCATTCTAATTTGGATGGGAGAATAATGTAAACACAGATTACAGACTTGTATCTAACAAGAGTTTGTGTCTTAAGCAGTGTTGGGGAAGTTACTTTTAAAAGTAATGCATGACAATATTGTGTTACTCTCTAAAAAGTAACTAATTGCGTTACTTAGTTACTTTTTATGGAAAGTAATGTGTTATGTTACTTTTTTGTTACTTTTTCCTCATCTGCTTGCTTAATATAAAATGTTCTGTTTTTGTCATATATATAAAAGCCCTTTCACAAAAAAAATTTTTGAACAAATGTAAAATGAAATGAATAAGCCTCAGGCTGAAGGAAATGTAAATTAATATCTGTACAGTAGAGGACGCAGTCAAAACAAACCTTTCAGCTATGCTGCCATGACGCAGGAGAAGAAAGTTCAACACACAAATGTCATGTTTGTCTAAAGTCATTTTTGCTTATTAGTATGGTTGAATTGGATCATCAAAGGTCAGCAGTAAAGACATCCGTTAATAAAATGGGATTAAATACAAAGGATAAATATAAAGGATATTTGTGTTAATTAACATATTTAATTATTGCAGGTTTGCATCATATTCTTAGTTTGCATTTCACAGTTTTATTCATTTTGAGAAACACTGAATCTGTTTTTGTGAGTGAGATGAGTAAATGCATGTTCACATTTAGTCTAGAACTACAGTAACATCATGTTCACACAGCACGCACAGTTCACACAGTCACTTCACTAGTTACTTGGAAAAAAAGTAATCTGATTACTTAACTCATGCTATTTTGATGATTTTACCCCAAACACTGGTCTTATGTAAACAGGTGGAATAAAATAAATCAGATTTGGTCAAATAATCAGATCTGTACATTAATATCTTGTTTGTGTGTGTTAGTGTGGCGTATTTAGCAGGATGTCTGGTGAAGGTTCTTCATGACAATCAGCCCGAGCTCAAGATCACCAAACAGGATTTCCTGTGTGTTCAGATCGCTGGTCTGTGTCACGACTTGGGTGAGGAGCACTAATGCTTATGGAGAGTCAAAATAACTGAGCAGCTTTATTAAAAACAAACAAACTAAAACTTTTAGTTACTTTTACTCTACTTTTAAAAGATTTTTATTTGGTTACCAATACTGGAAACTCATGGTAATGATTTTAAACATTTTTCAAATGTACTATTCATTTCTTTGTGTAGTTTTTCTGCAGAAAAAAAAATAAAAATATATATTTAAAAAAAATACAAATGAAATTTAACTGATTTTTTTCTTTACTATTTTCACTTCTAGAAAATATTGTTTATGTGTTTTTCATGGGTCTAAGCTCCCCCGGAATCATGATTCTGTATAAATGTAATTTTTATTTTTACTTTTAGGTCATGGCCCACTTTCTCATGTTTTTGATGGTCTGTTTATCCCTGAAGCCATAAAAGAAAAACAACTGAAAGGTAGGTAG
>NW_015652149.1:21422-28028 GCF_001515625.1 Sinocyclocheilus rhinocerous
GTGTGTGTGTGTCTGTGTGTGTGTGTGTGTGTGTGTGTGAGAAATTAAATCTAATCAGAAGAGTCTCTAAACATGCAAATTTCTTACTCATGTAATTGTTACATTTGAACATGCACAGCTCAAGCTGTTGTATGTTCACGGCTGGTAAATGAACCAGAAAGAGTTAATGTTAATGTGTTAATGTACAAAATATGACTTACAAACCATCTGAGAGCTGCTTCTTTTTCTTAGGCTTGTCTGATGACAAAATACAAGAAAAAAAAGAATGGAAGGTGAGAACATTCTTTACGACAGGGGTTAGCAACCATATTGTGTTTTATAATTTATATATATATATATATATACGGTATATATATGACCCAACATTGCAAAAAAGTAATATGATTATAAAAATAGCTATGAAAGAACACAAAAACTAACCAAACAAGGTTAAACATAACACAAAAACATAGCAAGGGACAGTGACAAACTCGGAGATATATTCAACACTAATTGGCAAACAACAAATAGGAACTCATTTCAGCTCAGCAATGAATCCGTACTGTATGCATTTATGGCTTAATCTGTGTTTCTGTCTTTACTGCAGCATGAGCAGATGTCAGTTAAAATGTTTAATAAAATTGTGGAGAGTCTGAAGGCTAAGAATGAAGACGTGTTGAAAGAACATGAACTATATGATAAAGATGTCACCTTCATTACAGAGTTAATCAAAGGGGCAGAAAAGTCAGATGTCAAGGTACAAACTGATACTCCAGCTGAATTACTTCCTTTAGTGGAAAATTTTAAAGTGAAACAGACATTCTTTTCAGTGGCCATACAAGGGCAGAGATGAAGACAAATCCTTCCTGTACGAGATCGTGGCAAATAAACAGAACAACATTGATGTGGACAGATGGGACTATTTCACACGGTAAGAATCTAATTAGTATAAGTAAAGAGTTCCTGTCTTTAATCATTTATATGTGCTGATTTTTTATTTATTTTTTTTGTTACTGCATAGAGACTGTCATCACCTCGGCATCCGAAACAGTTTTGATCATCAGCGTCTGCTGAAGTTTGCTCGAGTCTGTAAAGTGAACGGGAGAAATCACATCTGCTTCAGAGACAAGGTGCCTGATTCAATTATTTATTAAAACACATGTAGCAGTTCCAAAGTGTGCTGATACAATTCAAGATTTACCTACACATCTTTAACCTGGGCCCATCTGTTCAAAAATGTAATCTGCACTGTAATCAGAGAAATGCCGTAGGTATTGTTATCTGACCTGACCAGCAGCCAGCTAAGTAATGAAACACTGCTAAATGTAAAAGCATCTAATACAATTCTTAGTGGACTGCTATACTTACATTGGCCTCTAGATTTAGCATGTATAACAGGGATTTGTGAGTTATCCGTGTCTCTTAGAAACTGATGAGTCATCATCATATATGATCAGGAATATATGATAAATACCAATAACTAAACATCTATCTTGCTTTAAAATCTTGACTCCCATTCACTGCCATTATAAAGCTTGGAAGAGCCAGGACATTTTTTAATATAACTCTGACTGTAAGAAAAAAGTCATATAGGATGGCTTGAGGATGAGTAAATCATGGGGTAATTTTCAGTTTTGGGTGAACTATCCCTTTAAGTAAATAATTAAGATAAAAAGATGTATGCACCAAAATAAGATAATATATGAGACGAGACAGCTTTGTTGATTTGCACCAAGTATTTCACATATATAATTCTGAACCAAGACAGATACATTTTAACTCTACTCAAATGAACAAAATGACTTATGAAAACAAACTATTTATTATTTATTTATTTACTTGTTTTTTTTTATGAGTTTCAAAGAAGTCAGTAAAATGATCTATTATCCAAAGTATAGCAACGATTATAAATCTGTCTTTCATAAAAAAATAAAAAAATAAAATAAAAATCTTGGGCAAATACAGACAAAAGGATTCAAATTGTTCATAAATGACATATCACTAATTCATACAATCAGCAATAGGAGAACTAAAGAACAAAACAAAAACACGGAAAAATGAACATGAGTGAACTATCACTAAGAGACAAACAGACAAACAATAACTGCAATATTGTTACAGTTTTGATGCTTCATAGTTTTTATTATTAACAGGAGGCTGATAATGTTTATGACATGTTTCGCACCCGATACACTCTCCATCGCCAGGCCTATCAGCACAAGATCTGCAACATCATTGAAGACATGTGAGTTTCTCTGTCATTAAGAAGATGTGGATTTAAAACAAATTGATACCAAACAGTAGTGATGATGGCATGGTTGTATATCTTCATTGTTATTGCTCTGTGGAATACTTGATTCTGATTGGTCAGTCGTGACATTCCCAGGTATGCTATGTAAGGGATATGTACATCCAGCCGGTTGTCACCGCAGAATAAGCCCCCACAGGGTGATCAGGACCCCGACGCGAAACATTATCCCTTACTTATATACAGTAGTTAAAGTGATTAAATTACTGAAGTAATTGCTGTTGCTAGCAGGTGTGGTTACTCAACTGCAGCATCCTGTATTAGGAGGCAGATAATGTGATCTTAATGTGAGTTAAACTGTTCAACTTCAGTTTGACTGCAGTTTGCTTTGTTTCTGAAAATAACTCTCACTGTAAAAACCCTTTTAGAGTTCAACATCAGGCATTATTAGTCTAATTGTTTCTTTTATTCCCACCTGTTTGAAATATTGATTTATTGATGTGTTGGTATATTGATGTATTTTGTTGTATATTAGGTTCACAAAAGCCCTCATAAAAGCTGATCGTGACCTTCATAAAGACAAACCAGAGGATATGTTCACACTTTCTGAAGCCATACACAATGCTGAGGAATACACCAAGCTCACAGGTTAGGTGAAAGAAAGAAAGTTGAAACTGAAAGATTTTTTAAATTTTTTTTATAAATATAGTTCCTATCTAATTACTTCTCTTGAATAAGCATGTCACTAGTTTTGTGTTTAGTGCTGTACATATCATCTCTTTAATATGTTCTTGGATTTATTGTTTCCTTATTACATGAGCAGACTTTATCCAAATGGTTATCAGGGAAAAACAAAAAAGTTTAATTAGAATACACATCTCTCTCCTCCATCAGATGAGATTTTTGGGCAGATCTTGTCCTCCGATTCTGATAAGCTGAAGGAATCTCAAGACATCTTGAAAAAGATTATCAACAGAGAACTGCCAAAGTTTGTGGGAGAAGCTCGATTAATGGAAGAAAACAAATCAAAGGTAGGCCAGTCCTGGATACAAATGGTTGTACTGTTTTACTTATGCTATATTGTTCATATATAATCATCTGACTTTTTGAGGGGTCTATAAGAACATGATCTGTACTCATCACATTTTTTTATTTTTTATTTTTTTGTATCGACTTGGCAGATGAGTCCTGAGCAAAGAAGCACCAAAACAGTAAGTTCTTATAGTAATGAATGGTATGGAAAGTATAGAACTCTTTGATTTTAATCATTATTTATATAATATCTGAATGATACGATTCAGCACATTCATGGCATCCAGCAATGCTGGATCAAAGCAGTCGCATGAAAAACCCTCCTTGGCTAAGATTTATTGCTACCTGTTCCTCACACTGCTTATTTTGTGAACGCTTTCTGTATTTGAGTCACAATTAATATCTGACTAACCCCTAACTCTCTCAAATCAGCAAATGCAGGAAAAGCTGACAGAAACATGGAAGAAGGCAGTAAAGAAGTACAAACCTACTGACTCTGCTGTTTCTCTGAAGGCTGATGATTTCTCAGTTTATGTAAGTTATGTTGCAAACACTTCACACCTGCCCCAATATTCTCACAAATTAACTCAATTTCTTTCATCTCTTTTTTCATAGGTGGTTGATCTGGGTCACGGCACGAAGGGTAAAAAACCCTTTGACAACATTTATTTCTACAGCAAATGGAACAACAAAGAAGCCTCATGTATTGAGAAGTATCAGGTGCTTTTACACCAAATTATTATTGTTTTGTTACAATAATTATTATTTTTATTTTTACAATTTTAAATGATTCTGGTTTAATATACTTTAAAATTGTATAAATTAGAATTACAAATGCAAACATATTATTAGCACAACATATTGTTGTGCTAACTTCTGCTAGTCAGTCAAACAGTTTTTAATTATTATTATTTTTTTCCTGTTTTCTCCTTTGCTTGCAGCTGTCTAGTTTCCTGCCAGAGACCTTCACTGAAGAGCTTGTTAGGGTGTACTGTGACAAACCTAATGAGAACAGGGTGGAGGAGGCTGATAAGTGCTTTAAGGAGTGGCGCGAATCAAACTTTGGACTCTAATTCTATAAAATGCCCATCTAAATCTCTGTAAGCCCAACTCTGGAGCATTTGAAAGCAAAGTCCTTATTTTGTGCTGCTGGACTTAGTGAGCTGATATTAATATAGTTGTACTTCTTTTAGGTGATATTGGGCAGCCAGACCAAAATCAAGCATTCAGCAGTGCCTTTTTTTATAAAGTGTGGATTTAAAAATGTAGCTCACTTCTTTAAGCACAAATGATTTTCAGAATGATCACTATTCTTTTTCATGTTATGAAAGCTCCAAAATGACAAAAAAGAACCAAAAAGAACTGAAAAATTAGCCCAAATGTGTGCTGTATTCCAAGACTTCTGTTAAAATTTGAACCAGTCATTCATTCGTTATTCATTTAAAAAAAAATAACTCAAAGTATGATGGTGTACTATTGGCCATAACACTTTGAATTTAATTCTTGACAGCCATATTCACCATCAAGCAGATCAGACATTCTGCTAAAGATCACCAGCATCAACTTAATCTGTAATTCCAAAAAAAAAAAAAATGATTTGATGACTAATGAATGGTTTACTGTGTGGCCCAAACATTTTTACTAGGATGCTTTTTAATCAAATATTAAGTTATACACTGAATTTGCAATAATTAGTTTAATCACTTAGCATAAATAGAATCAGAAAATGTTTTAGTTCTTTCTTCACAAATAAAGTAGGACATTTGTGTATAAAGACAGATTTATAGTATTGCTTAAGCAGCTCTATTTGCTTGTTGCTTGTGTTTATAATTCCTACAGTGTGGTGCTGGATGATGGGTATATACATACATATATTACAGTATATTATACATTAATAGGTTTGTTTGGGGAATGATAAATGAATTAATCATTTTACATTATATTATTTCTTTTACTATGTGTGCAGAGATTTGATTAGTATTGTTGTGAGTAATTTTGGGGGTTAGTTTTAGGGATGAGGTTTATCTGAAATTATTTGATTTCATTAATATTTTACCTTTTCCAGTGATGCAGGAGTTCAGTTATATCTCTTTACTGTGATTACAACATTAGTGATATATGGAGAAAAACAATTGCTTGTCCTTTTATTTAGAAACTGTATTGAATCAGCAGCAGTTGTGAAGCAATTATTTATTATCCCTTATCTAATCAATGTAATGGTACTGCTTTTATTTTGTGTCTGTGTTTTTCATACATTAATGAGAGTCTCTCAGGCCTTTAAAAAGCCAGTCGGACACAGACTTTGGAACGAGGGAATGAAGTAATAAACATGCAGGTGCTGGAATTGAAATGTGTTTGCATGTGTCTTGAGTATCAAGTAATTGTTTCAGATCTAATGCTATTCCATGCATTCTGACTTATTTACACTGTTAAAGAGGTAGATTATCATGCTAAACACTCCTATAATATATATATATATATATAGTTATTGAACAATATCAATTTACAAACTCAAGTGGGGAACAATAATATACATTTGAAAATATACACACATTGCACATAAATGTCCGTGTGTGTGTGTGTGTATATATATTCAGAGGTGGGTAGTAACGAGTTACATTTACTTGGTTACATTTACTTGAGTACATTTTTTGGGTAATTAATACTTTTGGAGTATATTTAAAGATGAGTACTTTTACTCTTACTTAAAGTACATTTTTAGTTAAAAAACTGTACTTTTACTTCGTTACTGTGGGCGACGCTCCTCTCGTTACTTTATCTTAATGCATGAATCAGTTTGAATGATTCATTCAGTTCCCTGCCGCACGCGCCGAGTCGTCTGAAGCGGTTCTCTCTCAGAGTTGTAACAGAAAGTTTAAGAACATCAAGAGCATTGAAGACGTGGCTTTAGATCTACAGTCAATTGAAAGCAAATCTGCAAAGTCTATTGTTTGCTAGCTAAGAAGATCTTTATTAGATGAACACCGCGTGTGCTGTCTACGGTTCAACAGGTATAGATATAGGCTACATTCAATTACAGTACACGATACCACTATGACATTACCAGTTTGTTGTACGTGTAACTTATACATTAAATGCAATGTATAATTTTTTACATTAAATACGCTGCCACAGAGTATGAAATGAATACCAGTGGTGGACAGTAACGAAGTAGCTTTACTCGTTACTGTACTTAAGTACATTTTTCAAGTATCTGTACTTTACTGGAGTAGTTTTATTTTGAGTAACTTTTACTTTTACTTCACTACATTCCAAAGCATAAGATCGTACTTTTTACTTCACTACATTTCATAAAACGTATCGTTACTCCTTATAATATATCACGT
>NW_015652149.1:29446-36076 GCF_001515625.1 Sinocyclocheilus rhinocerous
ACCAATGGCATGAAGACAAGAGGGCAAGGGAAGCATGACACTAACAGCATGAATCAAACTACAAAATAAAAGACACGAAAACAAGAACATGAAACAAAACCCAAAACCCAAACCCCACATTACAGCTTCCTACTATCAATGACATGCACTCTTTAAAAGTCTATTTTTTCAACTTTTATAAGTGACCTTAAAAGCTAGATGAGGTCTAAATTGTATATTTCACTACATTTAGAAAATTAACCCTTAAGCTGTGCTGAAAATCCTTTACCTAATTTGCTGTTCCCAGTCAAAAATGACAGGCCCTTTAAAATTTGATGGCCTTTTAAAAATTGCTTGTAAATCTCTTAAATGCTATATTATCACCAGTGGTGGACAGTAACGGAGTAGCTTTACTTCGTTACTGTACTTAAGTACATTTTTCAAGTATCTGTACTTTACTGGAGTAGTTTTATTTTTAGTAACTTTTACTTTTACTTCACTACATTCCAAAGCATAAGATCGTACTTTTTACTTCACTACATTTCATAAAACTTATCGTTACTCCTTATAATATATCACGTGCTCCGAGATGCAGAAGCGGTGTCTGATTCAAGAACGAACTGATTATTTTCAATGAACCTGTTAAATCGGTTCGCAAATCGCACCAAACGATTCATTCACGAATTAGAATGATCCGATTGCAGTTGTTCTCGAGTCGACAGCTCACTGATTCAAATGAGTCTCCAGTCAACTGAATTCTCATGTAAGAACCGGGAGATCTTGTGAGCGCGCGTGCGTCTGATGCTGTTAAAAGTAAATTACTAATGTCGAATTTTAGGATTAATTATTGTAACTGAAAATCATATTTAGGTCAAAGCTGTCAGTTGTTTGTGAACTAAATCTGCTGTAAAGGGTGATCTGTTTAAGCCCACCCAAATGCTTGAATGCAGACACATTAACTACAGTAATTATCAAAGTGGGAAGTGATGCCCTCTGGGGTATTTGGCCAGGTGTGTTTTTACAGCACAGACAAGGCTAGAGAAGAAAAAAATCATTATGAATATCTATTTATATTTTCCTTATTATATTCATTATTTCCTTATTGGTTATTTTGGTCAGGATACGGCTGATGATCTTTCACACATGTTGTTTTTTTGTTCTCCTCAGACAGGATGAGTTGAGTGTGTGCTGTGTTTGGATCCAGTGTGAGATGACAAGCATCTGAACACAGAAAGACTGATTAGAGCATCAATTACATCATTAAATATGCATTAGTGTGTTTGTGAGAACTTACATTTTCTCAGTCCTGGTCTGATCCTGAGATCTCCCCCATGGTCCAAACTGAACAGAGAAAAAATAAATTAATTAATAAAATGGAATGTTTTCTTAATGCAAACATTGTTGTGTATTAATTTTCTCAATTTCTTGAGTGAGGTTTATAGGTTCTGCAGTATTCAGTCATATTAAGTCAGATAAATAATGTGAGCACAAAAACAGATTTTTAAAAGGAATTTCATAAACTACATCATTACATCCCTCTTAGGTGACCCCCATTGCATCCTACATATAAACATGTAATGCACAGTATGTAGGTTAATACTGTTGTTCCCTCACTGTGCCTGTTGGTGGCACTTCCGTTTGTAATTGAATTGCTGTGTTCTTGTAATAAATTCAGTAGATGTAAAGTATCCTAAAAAGATCAGCTGTGTTACTGAATGTGACCCAAATGTTTGCTAAATAAAGTACATGTTATGATACTGCCAAACATAACTAATTGGTGACGAGGTGGATAAACTTACCATAGATCTACCACAATGAGTTGTGAGTAGTTAGGCGCACTCAAAAACCCAAACCCATCCTACACATTGAATACTATTCTCTAACCGGCATTGAGGACCTGTTTGCTTTGCTAGAGGGAAGACAATGTTTCAGTAAATTAGACTTGTTGGATTATTCCAATACAATCTCTTTCTGTTTGGGATCGCTTTGGCTCCAGTCATGTTCCCAAAGACTATGGACCAGGTATTACAAGGTCTGTCAAATGTCCATTGTTACCTGGATGACATTGTAGTAACCAGGCAGACTGTAGCTGAACACCTTGAAAACCTGAACGCCTAGAGCAGTTTGGCTTACATAACAGTAACAAAAGTAGATGTCACTTCTTCAAGGATTTATTGGAGTACCTGGGTCATATAATTGCTGAAGGCCTGCAAAAGTTGCCCGAAAAAATGTGATAAATTGTCGATGCTCCAGCACCATCCAACTTCACACAGCTGGGGCCTGTTAAGCTATTATAGGAGAATTATACCCAATTTGGCAACCATAGTGAATCCCTTGAACGCCCTGCTGTGTAAAGGAAAACAGTCCTGCAGAAGACCAGTATCTGGATGTAAGAGTTTCTGAGGAATGGAGATGCCATGTTGTCCATTCCAAATCAAACAGCTGAAACTCAGGTAACACAACTACCTGAGACTAATGAAGTGCTCGCTCAAACCTCCAAACCATCTGACATTATAGGATTATGTTGGAAAACAAAACAAAACAAAAGCTGCTGAACTCACTAAACTGTAATTATTTAAGTTGATGAGCCTGTTCTGACATGGGGCAGAATAATTCCTGAACTGCCTCGAGACAAGAGCCAGTCTTAAAAAAACAACAACAACAACAACATAACATCTGAGAATGCATTGTATTTTTACATCTTGATTATAAGGGGAGGAAATGTTATGTGTTATGTATGGGTTAATACTGTTGTTCCCTCACTGTGCCTGTTGGTGGCACTGCCATTTGTAATCGAACAGCTGTGTTCTTAAAATAAAGTCAGAAGGTGTAAAATATCCTAGAAAGATCAGATGTATTACTGAATGTGACCTAGCCCAAGTGTTTCTATATACATGTTATGATACTGCCAAACAACAAAACATGTGTCATAAGTACCCCACATACTTGAGTATCTGCAGTTTATAGTTTGGATCTTCCAGTTTGTGTTTGAGCAGCTGGACTCCTGATGGTCCTGGGTGATTGTAGCTCAGATCCAGCTCTCTCAGGTGTGAGGGGTTTGAACTCAGAGCTGAAGACAAATAACCACAGCCTTCCTCTGTCACCATACAGCCTGACAACCTACAGACACACACAGAAAATTGAATATATATATACACGTACATACATACACCGTCAACATTCCTTGTTGAGCAAATTTAAACAAAAGTCTGTGTCTTCTCTGGTCACACTAACTCTGCTGCTGCCTATATCACTTTTTAGTTAATACAATTTTAGTTAACAAAGTAAATACAAATTTCCCCTGAGAATGACAGCAGTTGTTTCTTTGCCAATCATTAGCTGGCCTTTACAGCTTCATAAAGGCAACATTAGCATTGTGAAATAGGATTAAGTGTTCTGGGATGCAGGGATGCACATAAATGGTGCACAGATGCAACCAAAATAAAAAATGCACTGGGTAAATCAGTTCAGACCACTCATTTTCATACCGATTTGGTTGTCAGTTTTTAATGCACAATCACCATTTTAGATGGACTAACTGTAATACTCTATAAGATTTCCATTCAAACTGAAAGCATAAATCTTGGCTATGTGCTGCCGGTTTTAGAGCAAACCCCAAAACTGTGACATTTCATTCACTGACGCACTTCACCCAGGTGCGCTAAAACTGACAGTGCATATATACTTACTTGCCAGCAACTTGCCAAAATAAAAGCTTGCTGATTTTAGGTTTGAAAATGATGAAAACTCATGAAAAAAAATTAAATATTACATTTGTATTTTTAAATGTTCTATAAAATAATTGTATTTTTATTTAATACTTTTTTATTTTAAAATCTAATAGTATTATCACACTTTATTATTTTATTTTGTTTAAAAAATAATAATAAATAAAGTGCAATAATACAATTATTAATTATATATATTTTTTGTAGTTAATAATTAATGTGTCTCACTATGTGCAATGAGAGAACCAAACCAAATCTCCAGATGCTCACATGAGGACCTTACGTGCATCCCTGTATGTATATATATATATACATATATATACACACACCCATTTCTAATTGATCTCTCCAAATCATTCATTCGAGAACTACACTTGTCTATTGTCTTTCCAACTTGTTCATTTGCAAATCGCAGCTGTGCAAGCAATTATTTTGTGTTAAGTGCGTGAATGAAATGAAAGTTTACAAGCTAGAGGTTTAATGAGATAATTAAACTACATATAATCCCAAATACAATGTATAATGGGGTGAATATTTGTTAGTTGTCATAATGCCTGATTTTCCCAGTAAATTTACATGACTACATTATTTCACTGGATTTATATATAAATATATATTTATATATATATATTTTTTTTTTTTTTTAAATAAAAAGACTGCCTAATGCACTTTGTGTGTTTTTAGTCATTGTCACTTTTGATAGGAGCATCTGAATAAAATGCATGACATAGAAAAGGAAAGTAGAAGCATTCAGATAATTCAGATAATTATTACTCCATCAGAAAATAACACATGGAAAATTATTATATGTATTTATTATATTTTATAATTATACACACAAACCTCAGTATCTCCAGCTGACAGTTCAGACTCTTCAGGCCATCAGAGAGCAGCTTCACTCCTGAATCCTGCAGGTCATTGTTACTCAGATCCAGCTCTCTCAGGACACAGTTTGAGGATTGTAGAGCTGATGACAAAGTTTCACAATCCTGAGCAGTCAGATTACAGCCAGCAAGACTGAAAAATTAAAACACTGTGAGATACATTTGTAATGGTGAAAATGCATCTGATTGAAGTAATGTAAAGTATTACATAGGAGTCTCTTCCATGAGTATACAAGAACTAAACCAGGGGTGTCAAACTCAATTTCTGGAGAGTCCGAGACCTGCAGAGTTTAGATTCAACCCTAATTAAACACACCTGATCCAACAAATCAAGTCCTTCAGGCTTATTTGAAACTACACGTCATGTGTGTTGGAGCAGGGTTGGAACAAAAATCTGCAGAGCTCCGGCCCTCCAGGAATTGAGTTTGACACCCCTGAACTAAACACTCACATGGCTTTTCTGCAGTTGATCACAGCTGGTATCAGTCTTCTTCTTCCCTCATCTGATGTATTGTATTTCTTGAGGTCCAGCTTATCCAGCGGCTCCTCTGACATCTGAAGCATGTAGGTGATTGTTGAGCAGTGAGCAGGAGAGAGTTTCTTCTCTGAGTGTTTGTCTGATTTCACAAACTCCTGAATCTCTCTGGACAGAGTCTGATCTTTCACTTCCAGCAGACAGTCAAGGGCTTTATCTACTGCCCCTTTAAGCAAATGTTGTATTGAAGCAAAATTCTTTAGTCCCTCCATAGTTGTATTCACATAGTAATAAAACACATAGAAAGCAGCGAGAAACTCCTGAACGCTCAGATGAATGAAGCTGAAGATGAAGACTGTACTGATGATCTCGGATCAAGTTCAGCTCTCGAAATGGAAGCACAAACATGCAATCTACATCCTGATTGGCTTTTCCCTTGGCCCAGTCCAGAATGAACTTCTGCACAGAGACAGTTTTTCCGATTCCAGCGATGCCTTTAGTAAGAACGGTCTTGATCTGCTCTTTCTCCTCAGATCCTGCTTCAGCTGAGGCTTTAAAGATGTCATTGCAGTAGATTGGAGTGTCTTGTGAGTGTTGTGTTCTGGCTGTTTTCTCCATCTGTAAAACCTCATGTTCTTCATTCACTCCTTCTCTCTCTCCCTCTATGATGTAGAGCTGTGTGTAGATGCTGTTCAGGAGGCTTTCATTCTCCTGGAGTTTCAGTCCCTCAAATAATCTCTCATACTTGTTCTTCATGCTGGTTTTGAGCTGCTCTTTGACTCTCTGTAGTTCATCATTCACTGGTTGATCATGTTTATTCAGAGACGCTGTAACGCTCGTGTTGTTCAGACAGAACAGACAGAAGGCTCCTCCAGAGATGCTTCGCTCTCCATCTGCTCTGCTGAAATATCACAAGAACAGATTAAACAGATTAAAAAATAAAGGATGTGTAAATTAACATCTAAATCAATAGAGATGTCAGTCTTGTCTGTTAAGGAGCACAAGTGTGAGTAAAACAAGCTCCTGCAGGACCTTACAGAGTCTTAAACATTTAAACTGCAGAACAAACATCATCATTATTATGTGTTAAATTTGGAGACTGAAAAGCCGGAATCCCAAAGAAATAACAAAAAACGTAATTCTAAATGTTTTTCTGATGCAAGATTTTTATTTTAAAAGATGTGCAAGATGTGCATTTGACACTTCTGCCAGATGCAGTTTAAGTAAAGAGTGCCTGAGAAAAACGCACTGTCCCGATTCAGTATCTGCGGTCAGGCTTAATGTCAGTGTCATTATTATAAAACGGATAGTTCCGGTACTTGATTCTGATTGGTTGAACCGCGTTCAAAGCTGTAGTAAATTACACTACAAACATACACCTTTGTTTACTTCTGTGTGTTGCTCGGCAACCACTTTGTTGGAACCACAACTGTTTCTGAGGAACTACATTGTTTGGTGGAAGAATACTGTTTTTATTTATATCATTACACTTTATTTGCTCTGTTTTATTCTGTGAAACCTTACTACATATATGGAATAACCGTTTTATAAAAGCAATAAGCCC
>NW_015652149.1:37423-42034 GCF_001515625.1 Sinocyclocheilus rhinocerous
ATAGAAAGCAGCGAGAAACTCCTGAACACTCAGATGAATGAAACTGTAGACCTTCTTCTGATGAATCACAGATTCCTCCTTAAAGATCTCAGTGCAAATCCCAGAATACACTGAGGCGTCAGTGAGGTCTATGCCGCTCTCAATCAGGTCCTCCTCATAGAACATCACATTGCCCTTCATCAGCTGTTTGAAAGCCACTTCAGCAAGTTTCACAATCACTTCTCTGTTGGTCTGCAGGAGTTTCTCTGGATGTCTCTCTTCATACTTCTGTTTCCTCATGTTGATCTGAATCAGCAGGAAGTGGATGTACATTTCAGTCAGAGTTTGAGGGATTTCTGCACTCAGATCTTCTTCCAGGAGCTTCTGAAGCACAGTGGATGAGATCCAGCAGAAGACGGGGATGTGGCACATGATGTGGAGGCTTCTTGCTCTTCTGATGTGTGAGATGATTCTGCTGGCTTGATGCTGGTCACTGATTCTCTTCCTGAAATATTCCTCCTTCTGAGGCTCATTGAATCCCTGAATTTCTGTCAGACGGTTGATGTATTTGGAGGGGATCTGATTGGCTGCTGCTGGTCTGGAGGTGATCCAGATGAGAGCAGAGGGAAGCAGCTCTCCTTTCATGAGCTTTGACATCAACACAGCCACTGATGAAGTCTCAGTCACATCACAAACTTTCTGAGCGTCTGAAAACATCAGTGTGATTCTGCTTTCATCCAGACCATCAAAGATGAACACAACTTTACACTCCTCATAAATCTGTGAGTCCAGATCTTGAAGTTCAGGATGAAAGTCCAGCAGAAGTCTGTGAAGACTGTACTGATGATCTCGGATCAAGTTCAGCTCTCGAAATGGAAGCACAAACATGAAATCTACATCCTGATTGGCTTTTCCCTCGGCCCAGTCCAGAATGAACTTCTGCACAGAGACGGTTTTTCCGATTCCAGCGATGCCTTTAGTAAGAACAGTCTTGATCTGCTCTTTCTCCTCAGATCCTGCTTCAGCTGAGGCTTTAAAGATGTCATTGCAGTAGATTGGAGTGTCTTGTGAGTGTTTTGTTCTGGCTGTTTTCTCCATCTGTAAAACCTCATGTTCTTCATTCACTCCTTCTCTCTCTCCCTCTATGATGTAGAGCTGTGTGTAGATCCTGTTCAGAGAGCTACTGTTCTCTTGGAGTTTGATTATCTCAAATAATCTCTCAAACTTGTTTTTCATGCTGGTTTTGTGCTGGTCTTTGACTCTCTGCAGGTCTCCAGTCTCCAGTGTGTTTGTCTGATGGACTGATTCAGTGTTGTCCTGCATGATTTGGGTCTGATAGTGGGATGTAAAAAACGGCACAGATCTGATTGGCTCATATATCTTCCATCTACTAAAATAAAAAAAAATAAATAAAAAAACAATTGTAGCTATTAGAAGGACCATTAAATACCATAAAAATATATTGCTTACTAGATAGGATTTTTGCACCCCTCTTCATGTTGTGCATAGGTTGCACACTCATTTTTCGTATTTTATTTAGTGGTATTTCTTTCTTTTTTTTCATTTTCACTGAATTTTTCCATTGATTTATTTTATTTATTTACTTTTTCTCATCTGAGATGCACTACAATAAATTAGCAAATAACGTTTATACTAACAGAGGGTCAGAGATCACCGGTTCATCACTAAGGTTTTGGGGGTGCTTCATGGATTTGTTACTCTTCACAGACACACATCTGGATCCTGGAGCAGGGGCTATAAATTACAAGAAAATACAACAGGGTCTGCATTTTTTTACTTGGATTTCAGCTGCGTAACAAGAACATGACCAATTTAAGTTTATAGGACTACTAAACTATCAATTTAAACAAAAATTTACCGTCAACTACAGACGTTGCATCCATCGATTCCGCCATGTTTCTCATTGACACGCCCCCAACTCGGAAACTCGGGGCTTAAAGAAAATGTTGAGTTTCCCACTCGTAATAACGACTTTGTGGTGGCGTTCATGTGCGTTCAACTCGTAAATACGATCTATCCGACATGACTTGAATGCACCATAAGATATTCATTTCATAGTGTAAACCGCTTCAGTGATTTTGATGGGAGTTTACGAGAGTGCTTGAACTCTGACTAGACTGAAGTCAGTGATATTTTTTTTGGTAATGTAAATGTTCTTTGCTCTCTTTCTGTACCATAAAAGTGTTATAATTTGTAACTTACAATGTTTTTTTTTAAATTCCAATTAAATACAAAGTTGTATTAAAAATATTGTATGGCATGACACCCATGACAAGTAGTTAAGTAAAAAGAGGGTTTTTTGCATAGTTAATAGATTACACTATTAGGCTACTTTGCCCATCGCCCATTATAGATCAACTAACATAATCTATAAAGGTGCAAAATGCATTTACTTACACATATTTGAGAATCGAGATATTTCGTGATATAGTTAACACGTTTGGGAATAAATACGTGGGTAAAAGACGAAAAGGGTGTTTCAAGATAAAAATAAAAGTGTAAAACAGCTTTAAATTTAGTTTTTTTTTTTTTTCTGACTATCATGTATTTTTTAGTATGATTTACAGAAGACACCCACTAAAATGTAATTCAGTGTAACAATATTTATATACAAAAAAAAAATCTTGTTAGGCTTATATTAAAAATGAATAATTTGATGACATTATAAAAGATTTTTAAGCATCACAGTGCAGTCCTCAAATACCAATTAACTTTAATTTTTAAATCTTTATAGTTTGCTATGTCCTTCAAACCATAGGTTTTACCCATTTGCCAGCAAGAACTTTTTGTGAGTAAAAAAGTAATTTAAAATATAATAAAATTTAGTATGATCACATATTCTTTTTTTGCATTTTAATAAGTACAGGTCAGAATAAGTATATTGTTTCATTTTTACATAAATATATCTGTTACTCTGAATGACGATTTGCCAAAAAGAGAGATAATATTGCCATTGTTCCCATAACTGAAATGTTTTTAGTATTAGTCTGGTCATTAAATTAGTTTAAAAAATATTCCTGAGTAAATGACTGCAGAAGCAGATGTTGAAATATAATAAGCATTTTATTCTACTGTTCTGATGCTCCCCTGCCATGCTTGCTTAGCTTGTTTCTGTTTCTGACTTGCACTGCCCCAGAATTGTTACAGCCATATTGATAAATACTTTCTATTCTAAACATACTTAGGTTTGCCAATATAAATGTCATTATCAGGAGGAGTGTTTGGGGTGGAGAATCCCCTCAGTGACCTCTCTTGAACTTGTGACATACTGTAGTGAGGGGGGAGTCTCTGTTCAGAAATACTGGCAAGCTATTATTCTGACAATTGAAATCCTCAATACCTTTCTCTTTTCCTTACTAAAGGCACATTCACACCAAGTACGATAACTATAATAATAATGATAAAGATATAGTTTAAAAAAATTATTCTAAATATAAAAGAATAGCAGATTCCACAGCACAACTAACGATAACTGCACAGAGAAACGATATTGTTGAAATCTCAGAGTGATTTTTCTTTTGTATTTATTTATTTATTTGTTTATTTTTTACAGCTGATGAATAATAAAAGCATTTACAGCCAATCAAAATCCACTCCATTTTAAAGAGCTCGAGCATTTCTTAGATCAAACAGTGCTATTGTTCGTTGGTGTGGAGGCTAGCATAGTTACGGTTATAGTTATCTTTATAGTTATTGTTCTTGGTGTCAACAGGTTTTAAGAGTGCCACCCAAGCTGCTGGGTCCGCACTTATTTTATTAGCTTTTTTGGCTTTTTACAGTGCCTAGCAGCTCTCTCTGTTTGTGGGCATTTAAAATTATTAAATTAATCAATACAAAAATGCATTCAAAAATTAATATTTATTAAGTTTAACACATATTTGCCAATGTTAAACATTCCCCATGTATCTGTAATATGAATAAGATGCTAAAATTGTTATTTATACATTGATACTGACATTCAGTGTAATGGATGACACTGTGGTGTAACAGAGCATTTGCATTACACAACATGACAAAAACATTACGCTGAATGACGCAACTTCTACTTCAGCTTATATTGCAGGCAATCAACTGGCCACCTGTGTCAAACAGTGAGTTTGGCCATTAAAGCTAATCACAATTATTTACAAATCTCCTAATAAAAAAAAAAAAACTAACAATAAAAGTGTTTTTCGGCATTTCACTGAATTACATGTGTTTTTGTAACTGCAGATAACAGACCATAAAAAGGTGGAATTATCAAATATTTAAGAGCAATAAATTCACTTTTCTGCAGCACCACATGGTCATCAGGGTGCCATCTTATGATGTCACAGACTGCTGAATGACTATCAGTTTTTTTATATGATTTCAGAATGGCTTCTTGTTCCTATTATCTCTGACAAACTGCATTTTCGGGACAAAAGTCCCCTGGTTATTTCATAACTTAAAAAAAACAATAAGACATAGACCTTTTAATATAACACAGCCAACACTTACTTGAAAATGCCAAGACAACCAATGTATTTTTTAACTTGGTATTTTATATGTTTATTTAAAGATGTAATGGTAAAATCAAAGTCTGGACCATTACACTGAATGACAATTTTACACTTTGGGATTCGCACTCGC
>NW_015652149.1:44618-54519 GCF_001515625.1 Sinocyclocheilus rhinocerous
CTATATTTAAGCATCACAGTGCAGCCCTCAAATACCAATTAACTTTAATTTTTAAATCTTTATACTTTACTAATGCCCTTCAAACCACTAGGTTTTACCCACTTGTCAGCAAGAAGGTTTTGTAAGGAAGTGAAAATCATTTAAAATATAATAAAATTTTGTATGATCACACATTCTTTCTTGTATTTTAATAAGTACAGGTCAGAATAAATATATTGTTCCATATTTACATAAATATATTGGCTACGATGAATGACCATGGTTTGTTACTCTGAATGACGATTTGCCAAAAAGAGAGATAATATTGCCATTGTTCCCATAACTGAAATGTTTTTAGTATTAGTCTGGTCATTAAATTAGTTTAAAAAATATTCCTGAGTAAATGACTGCAGAAGCAGATGTTGAAATATAATAAGCATTTTATTCTACTGTTCTGATGCTCCCCTGCCATGCTTGCTTAGCTTGTTTCTGTTTCTGACTTGCACTGCCCCAGAATTGTTACAGCCATATTGATAAATACTTTCTATTCTAAACATACTTAGGTTTGCCAATATAAATGTCATTATCAGGAGGAGTGTTTGGGGTGGAGAATCCCCTCAGTGACCTCTCTTGAACTTGTGACATACTGTAGTGAGGGGGGAGTCTCTGTTCAGAAATACTGGCAAGCTATTATTCTGACAATTGAAATCCTCAATACCTTTCTCTTTTCCTTACTAAAGGCACATTCACACCAAGTACGATAACTATAATAATAATGATAAAGATATAGTTTAAAAAAATTATTCTAAATATAAAAGAATAGCAGATTCCACAGCACAACTAACAATAACTGGACAGTGAAATGATATTATTGGAATCACAGAGCGATTTTATATATATATATTTTTTTACAGCTGATGAATGTTAAAAGCATTGACAGCCAATCAGAATCCATTCCACTTTAAAGATCCTGAGCATTTAAAGCGGCAGATGATAAACCTGCAGCGCATTCTTAGAACGAACAGTAATATCATTCATTGTTGTGGAGGCTAGCATAGTTACTGTTATAGTTATCTTTATTATAGTTATTGTTCTTGGTGAGAATGGGCATTAAGAGTGCCACCCAAGCTACTGAGTCCACACTTATTTTATTAGTTTTTTGGCTTTTTACAGTGCCTAGCATCTCTCCCTGTTCGTGGTCATCTAAAATTAATCAATAACAAATTAATCAATACAAAAATGCATTCAAAAATTAATATTTATTAAGTTTAACACATATTTGCCAATGTTAAACATTCCCCATGTATCTGTAATATGAATAAGATGCTAAAATTGTTATTTATACATTGATACTGACATTCAGTGTAATGGATGACACTGTGGTGTAACAGAGCATTTGCATTACACAACATGACAAAAACATTACGCTGAATGACGCAACTTCTACTTCAGCTTATATTGCAGGCAATCAACTGGCCACCTGTGTCAAACAGTGAGTTTGGCCATTAAAGCTAATCACAATTATTTACAAATCTCCTAATAAAAAAAAAAAAACTAACAATAAAAGTGTTTTTCGGCATTTCACTGAATTACATGTGTTTTTGTAACTGCAGATAACAGACCATAAAAAGGTGGAATTATCAAATATTTAAGAGCAATAAATTCACTTTTCTGCAGCACCACATGGTCATCAGGGTGCCATCTTATGATGTCACAGACTGCTGAATGACTATCAGTTTTTTTATATGATTTCAGAATGGCTTCTTGTTCCTATTATCTCTGACAAACTGCATTTTCGGGACAAAAGTCCCCTGGTTATTTCATAACTTAAAAAAAACAATAAGACATAGACCTTTTAATATAACACAGCCAACACTTACTTGAAAATGCCAAGACAACCAATGTATTTTTTAACTTGGTATTTTATATGTTTATTTAAAGATGTAATGGTAAAATCAACGTCTGGACCATTACACTGAATGACAATTTTACAAATTTTGACATTTTATTGTCTCAATATAAAATTACTTTTGTAAACTTAATTTGATGCGGACACTGTCGTCTCGTCTTTGATCCACATGCTACTATATGGATCCATTCAGAATAACCAAACCACTGACCAGCGCATAATCTAAAGCACCTTCAGCTGGCATTCATTATAAAACACTCCTGCTTTTAAGCCAAATACACGCTGAAAAGAATCATTTATTGCCATCTGGACACGAGTCACCGCCATCTTTGATGAAATCGTCTGTGTTTTCTTTGCATTAGGGCTGTAACTTATTACTTATTACTAATGCATTCCCTTTCTGGATCCTTGAACTTTCCAGAAGTTTACCGGTTTCAAATGACCTCCTGGGTAGTCTGCTTTATAGTGTCATTTCTAATCACCCAGACAGTTGTTGTCATTTCTGTCGTTTTGCTCAAAGCTGTTAAACTGTTGTAATATAACAGCTCAGGTTTAAAATATCATGTAAAGAAAAGCAAAACCTAAATAGCATCTTATTTTTATCTGACCGCATGGTTACATGAGGAATACGTTCTTAACTTACCACAAAACATTAGCAGGTTTAGCCTCGGAATGGCGTCTCTTCTTTTTACTTTTCTTCTTCTTGTTTAATGGCGAATAACTCCTTAGGAGCGTTATTGCTTTTACTTTCATTTCGAGTCACCTGGTTAAGTTGAGTCTTGAAAAACAACCATACTCCCTCTAGTGGCGTAGAACATCATCACATTCTGAGCTGAGTTGTAATTTAGGCTGCTTTAGGAGAGGCCTATGCATGACATCTAAACTCGACACATGAACATCAAGAAAGTGGTATGTGGTTTAATAAGGTCAAATAGCTTTTGCTGTCATTTTAATGAAATATCATGTTTAATATGACAACATGGGTAGTACATTGCTTGAGGCAGAGGAAAAACATGTTAAAAATAAAGGTAGCACATCTTAAATGGTAGGCAATAACTATCACAATGTGCTTCTTCAATATGTTGTGAGGCAGGACTAACCCACAACCCTATATTCAACAGGGATTGCCCACACCACAAAGCCCTGTTCAATGTTCAGCAATTAAGTCTTGTTTGTGTGTTTTTCATTGCATTCATGTTCCCCTGTGTGTCCTTCATGTGTGTCAGTCATCTCTCACTATCAGCGATCAGATGATCAGTCAGAACAGGGACAGACTCCAGCCGTGTCCCTCAGAGAGATGACTGTCCTGGACACACAGACTCACAGAGACCCCCGTCCAGCAGCAGAGACTCCAATGAGAGAGGAACTAATGAAGATGAAGAATGAAAACAGACTGAGAGATGAGAGGAGTATTCAGAAAGACACATGTAATGGAGGAGAGCAGCAGTGTGTGAGAATGGATCAGTAATATAAATTCATATTTTGTCATATTTTGGGGAAAATTAAATAAAATATCAAGAATGCCAACAAAACAAAATAATATATATAAACTGCAATCTTTTATTTATATACTTATTTAACTTTTTTTTTTTCAAGACATAGAAGAAAATAATGTTAAGCAGAGTGAGACAAAAAAATGACTTCACAATAAAATATTTTCTGGAATACATTATAATAGTGTTGCACATGATTATCTCATTTATATGATGATCATATCAATAATTACATTATTTTATCTTCAAGCTGTACTAAACAGGGAGGAAAAACTTTGACCTTACAATTCCTGACAATCCAGCAAAAAAAAAAAAAAAACTGCATTCTCTGAAAATGTGACTGACATCTACAGTAGTTTTTATAAGATTATACCAAATTTGTTTGGTTACCTCACATGAATTACCATCATCTTTCCTATCTGAAGGAGAGATTAAGAAACATTGGTCTGTGATTAACTGCTCATTACGAATGTAGTTCTACAGTACTGCATGCAGCTTTACAAAATATGACGTGTCCAGCAATACCTTCATGAAACCATTGTGCACTGTATATAGAATTTGTTTGATTCTGTCTTTTTGTAAGAAAATATAATAAAAAAAAAATATCATGCCTATGGAAACCTGGAGCTTTATTTCTCACAATTGTGGCTTAGTGTTACAATGTGACAATAACTTATTTACTTTATTTCTTGCAATTGCCACTATTTATAAATGTTGGGGAAGCTACTCTGAATCTGAAGCTTGACCAGCTACAAGCTACTCATATGTTAAAGTAGTTAAGCTACATTCAAGCTACCCTTCTGAAAAAGTAGCTAGCTACTTTTTGATAGTAACTTGTAGTGTAGCTACTACAGATCAGATCACTGAAACATTGCCACATATCCTGAACTGCTGTCATGCTTACAAGGGAATGTACATAGCATGCCACGACAGAATAGTGGACCTGATAGTGAAAGACATATCACACCATTTACCACCTTTAGTAAGAATATACAAACATTCTTCTGTAAAATCATCCATGTTTCCCCAGCAAACAAGCCTGCACTGGCCCTTTACGGACCCACTTAGGGCTGCCAGCACAGGGCCCCTGAGAATTTGCTCATTGGCAAAACATTGGCCCCTAAGCACTAGCACTGGCCCTGCATGGGCAGCCCTCACTTAGCCTCCAGGAAGCCTTAGCGCTGTTTTATTGAAAATAATAACGTTTGAAGTCACCGTTATGGAGGTAAGTGCTTGCTTTAGTTGGGTTCCTGTCCCTTGACTTTTTAACTAAAGTTTTTTTCAGGCATCATTTGTTATAGCAAAAGTTGTAAGAAGAAAAACTGATCTGATGAATTAGTCATCACGTAGTGTCTTGGTTCCCTGATCTCACCCAGAGTTTGATATCTGAAGACATTATTTAGATTTGGTTATTTCACAACATATTAGCCCTAGAACACCAACTGCATGAAATTTTGTCCTGCTTCAACAGTTTGAATGATTTTAAATCACAATTAAATTGTTTTAATTCATTACGCAGAAATTATTTGGATAGGATCATGTAGACTCACACGGATATCAAGATTCAGCGTATGAACCTCAACGATGGTGACAGTCAGCAAAATATTCAGATCAACTCTGAAGATCATAAAATTACAGTTGATTGTCACCATTGTTGAGGTTCATATGCTGAATCTAGATATCTATGTGAATCTACATGATCCTGTCCAAATAATTTCTGCATAATGAATTAAAAACATTCAAAATATTAAAGCAGGACAAAATGTCATGCAGTGGTGGTTGTTTTAGAGATCAGAGAATCTGGACACTACATGATGATTGAATCACCAATAAGTAACTATCACCATCTGATCTGTTTGTGTTCTCACAACTTTTGATATAAGAAATGTGCTTCAGAAACACATCAAAGTTAATAAGTGAAGGTTCAAGAGCCCAACTAAAGCAAGAACTTACCTCCATAACGGTGACTTCAAACTTTATTATTTTCAATAAAACAGCGCTAAGGCTTCCTGGAGGCTAAGTGAGGGCTGCCCGTGCAGGGCCAGTGCTAAGGGGCCAACGTTTTGTCAATGAGCAAATTCTCAGGGGCCCTGTGCTGGCAGCCCGTAAAGGCCTAGTGCAGGCTTGTTTGCAGGGTCAGTATTGCAGTAGTAACTCTGAAATCTTTTCACATTTGTCTGCTAATACACCAGATGTTGTTGTGATTAATACGGAGTGTAGAGAGGTGTTCATTTTGGAGGTTGCATGCACCTTTGACTCTGGTATGGAGGAAGATTTTATGACCAAAGTCATTTAATATCAACCACTCCTAAATACCATTTCAGAGATAGGTTACAGGGGCCGATTACTTGTTTTCATATTTAGCAGCTTAGGACACACACACAGGTTGGTTGTAAGAGAGCTTCAACAACTTGGGATGCTCAGAAAGAGGGCTAAACGGCTAGCAAAGTACTGTGCTTTGTTCTCTATCTTAGGCAGCCATCATATATGGCGGAGCTGCTGTTATTTATACCCATAACAACTGAGTGATATGTTTAGTATTGTGAAGACCTGTTGCATGCCACTGGTCCCGGATTTTGTTCATGTATTTAACTTCATCTATAATATGTATGTCCCTGTAAATAATTTATTTTAAGTGGACTTAAATAAATTGTTAAAGTGTGTGTGTGTGTGTGTTTGTGATCAGGAAGACTTGTATTTGGCTTATTCAGTACTCAAATGTTATACCCATCTAACTTATGCAATACAGTGGAATACTGCAATGTGTTTAGTATTCCACCCTAACCTATTAGTCAAATATTATTTTATTTTATTTTATTTATTTATTATTATCTTTTATTATTATACCCTCATTGGGGGCTGAGCCCCCCTAAAATGAAAATCATAGAATCGCCCCTGAGGATCAGTGAGAGTGAAGGTTCAGGAAAGTGTTTTTGTGTATCTCTGGAATAGTACCATGAGACACCACTCACTCACTTACTCATGCTGAAATAGCGAGTGTCTTACCTGGGGTCAGAGGTCACTGATGCATCACAGAAAGAAGAGGACAGATTATTCAGGGGTTGATTGCAGCTTGATTCAGGAGATGGAGAACTCATTGTAGAGTCCTGATCTTCACTTTTTTCACAGACACTCATTTTGGAGTCACTGTTCTCCAACTGTCATGTGGAAACTGAGTTAATTGTTTTCTTTATTTTTTCTGTAGTACAATGATACAGTACAGCTACAAAGTACAATATTAATCTGGATGGCATTGCAATCAAATTACCTTCCACAAATTATATATATATTCATGTATTCATGTATTTATTTATTTAGTTTCTTTACTTATAATAATACTTCTATGTAGAATCATAAAAAAAATAAATAAAAAAAAACTTTTTATGCTGAAATGGTTGTTTGTTTTGGGGATCAGGGTTCATTTACATCATGAATGTCTTATTCACAATAGTTTATTTTAACCATTATAAACCATTATAATTGTTTTTACTCAAACAAATAGAAACATACAGACTTTGAGCATAATTCTCTATTGCTGTCACATGCCAAAACTGCATCATCTGCATAGAGGAACTGCAATCACCCCAAAATAAACACATAAATGTTGAAGGTGAAGACATTGTATAGTATTGGAACTTGTGCTTTATTACATCAACTTTATGTATTTATTTTCAATATTGACTTATTATTTATTAATGTATCCAGCTTGATGTCAGCTTTTATGTAAACAGTATTCAGAATTGGGCAGTATTTAAATTAAATATATTTAATATATGTATTTGATTACTTTTGAGTATTTTGTCATTTGTATTTTGCTGGACATCTGGTATGATTTAGAACTATTTTTCTGACAATTGGTATTGGAGCTAAAGTTCAGTGCAATACAAGTTACACTCAATATGTATAACTGCAGATGCGTTAATAATTCACTTTAAACATCCTGAGTTGTTATACTCGTGTACATTTATTTACCATTTTTGTTGCACTTTTAATATTTGCTTCAGCAGTGTATGAGTCGAGGTAGGCTACTGGAAATATGGAAACATGAAATTATGTATTAGGCCCAAAATGTGATCATGTGGTTTACATGTGGTGTCGTCTTTAGTAATTCTAATGGATTAATATTAACGTGGTCATTTGAATGCCGTATTCAGCATTAATTTTGTACAGTGTCTAGTACATGCACTATGTACACGGAAGTTTTTGTAAAGGCGCGTCAAGAGCGCATCATTTACTCGCGTTTGAGCAACAAATCAACAAACATATCGTTAATATTGTTTATAATATGATCATTGTACTATATGTGCAATAACTCTTCTGTTCACTGTTAGTGAAATATCTTTAAAATCATAATAATTTACTTTCAAACTTGTATTTTGTTGAAGCTGATCAAGAAATATTCGTATATAAAACAATTAGCCTATATACAAGGACTCCATTCAACATTTTTAATTATGTTGTAGGATATGTAACAAAAATCTGAGATATCAAAATCAAATCTCAATAGTAGCCTAATTTACTTAAGCACTGCGATTTTCAAAGTTTCCCTATTTTGGTCAGTAGATTAAAACAAATTATAATGTTCCAATGTAAAGCAGATCAAAAATCAAACAGCAGCTCATTTTACATGAAAAGCCATGAAGAATAAATTCTTAACTTACCACAAATTATGATTTATTTTATATACTCAGTGTTAACAGGTTTAGAGCCACGGAATGGCGTCTGAATTTCTTCTTTTACTTTCGTTTTAACTCGTGTGAGGTGTTGCAGTAGGTTACTTTAACTGCACTCATGTGAAAAACAAACTTACTCCCTCCAGTGGCGCAGAGCGGCATCACATCATGACTGCTGCACTCTCGGCTCACAGAGGTCAGATGATCAGACAGAACAGGCACAGACTCCAGCCGTGTCCCAGAGAGATGACTGTCCTGGACACACAAACTCACAGAGATCCCTGTCCATCAGCAGAGACCCCAGCAACATCCATTCATGACATGACAGAGGAACCAACGAAGATGAAGAATGCAAACACACTGAGAGATGAGAGGAGAAATCAGAAAGACACATGGAGAAGAGCAGACAGTGTGTGAGTGTAACGTCTGTCTGAACACATGCTTCAATCACACACTAAATCACTGCTTCAGCTCAATGTTTGATCAACTAAATAAAGACCTTAATCTGGATCTCTCAGTCCTGACTCTGAAATATAAAGATGTAACATGATAGACATTGAACATGTATAAAGATGTATTGAAGAACACCAGTAGCCCAGTATTAAACTGTGCAGATGTCACAATAAAAAAAAAAGACTTTTTCACCTGATCTGATGCTTAAGTTACTTTCACTTGCAACCTCATGAACATCAGCTTAAATCAATAATCATTCATCTGGATGTTCAATTTAGATGTTACTACATGAAGCACATTTTAGGTTACCTGACAAAATGTTTTGACAAAACCAATCCAAAACACAGGCAAAAATAAATGCAAAACAGAAACAGTAACATAAAACACTGAGGTAGCAACAAAACAAATCACTCTGAATTACAGCTTTAGCTAACATAGTTTGTTACATGAAAAAGTAAATCATGATAAACATTTTAGGCTGACAAAATGTTTTGACAAAACCAATCCAAAACACAGGCAAAAATAAATGCAAAACAGAAACAGTAACATAAAACACTGAGGTAGCAACAAAACAAATCACTCTGAATTACAGCTTTAGCTAACATAGTTTGTTACATGAAAAAGTAAATCATGATAAAAAAGAAAACTGCAATAAAACACATTCTGAAATATATAATATCAGTATTAAAATCGTGATATCATGAATCATGATAAACCATACAGATATAAACCATTTTATGCTAATTCTACTAAATATAACAGTATGATTTCCATATCAGTTACATTAACAATGTGACAGAAAACCTGACCAATCACATCTTTTATTTGCACTTGTGGAAGTTGCCCTTCATTGCTCATTAAAGAGCAGGTCATATGGTATTTTAAAGTGTCCTAATATTGTGTTGGAGTCATCTACAACAGGTTTAAATGCATCTAAAGCCAGAAAACATTGTAATTTTCTCAGAATATACACAGTAAATTCCCGAGAGTTAAATGAACACTGCTCAGAGCATATATGGTCCCACTCTAAAAGAGTGTTAAAGTAACACTGAAGCAGTGTTAAAGTTAATGAGATAATTAAGTGATTAATTAAGTGCTGATTGATCATTAGTGATGAACAGCTGTTGTTAACAAGCAGAATCACTGAAGAAAAGAGAAACACAAGAACTACAACTGACTTCAGCCACAGCCTTAGATGAAATCAACTGAAATAAAAGAAGACATTAAATCCCTCAAGATCTCAGCAGAAGATGATTAATCATCTCCACAAACAGCATCACCAGCTTCACACATTACTAACCAGTTTGACTTTTTGTTTGTCATGCGTCTAAAAAGTCTTATTAATGCCGAGTTCACACTGCACGATATTAGCCCGATTTTTCACTCGCCGACAG
>NW_015652149.1:54575-56100 GCF_001515625.1 Sinocyclocheilus rhinocerous
TCAAAAAAACAGCCAATATAATCTAAACCCATTTCCTCTTGGCTTTTCTTACTTTAACCAATGTAAAACTGTGTTTCATAAACACAGTTACAGCAACCAGAGAAAAACTAATGTTAAAAAGTCAAGGGTCAAGAGCCCAACTAAAGCACTTATCTCCACAACGGTGACTTAAAATTTTATTAATTTCAATAAACATTAAACTCTAAATCCCTGTTAATTCTTAATAAGACAATTTGAAGTCACCATTGTGGAGATATGCGTTTGCTTTAGTTGGGCTCTTTACCCTTGACTTATTAGCATTAGTTTTTCTCTGGTTGCTGTATCTCTGTTTATGAAACATATTGGTTATAGTAAGAAAAACCAAGAGAAAATGGGTTTAGATTATATTGGTTGTTTATTAGATAATAACGTAGTTGTCATGTTGTTGCCAGGTTCACTGATGTCATCAGTGATAATGAGTAATATGGTTTGTTATTGATCACAACTGCATATTAATGAAATAATTTGAAGAACTATAAAAACACTTTGCACAGCAGTATAGACACGCAGACATCAAGAATCAGCATATGAATCTCAACAATGGTGATGATCATCAGATAGATTCATGCTGCAGTGCATTCTGGGTGCACCAATCATAACTCATCCATGGCTCCCAGCATGCATTGCGACATGAATAAATTATGCAGCTGCATTGTCTTAGTATTTTCTTTTATTTTTTGTTGTGACTTTTTACTGCCTTGTTTTGTCACATTCAAAAATCACATAAACATTATCAGAATATTTTGTCACCATTGCTGAGATTCACATGCTGATTCTTCATGTCTATGAGTGCCAGAATTGAAACCTCTTTATGAGCCATATTTATGAAAATCACTTATAAAGTTTTTCTCACATTGTTTTTTCACATAACTGCAACATAGAAATCATAAAAGCACTACAGTTTTAGATAGATTGCAATCAGAGACTCAGGCATTCTCAGGCAGACTCAGATTTTATCACAAGTTCCTTCCCATCACATATGTGTTTAATACACACAATTGTGCCAGCCAAAGAGAAACTTAAACTTAAAATGTCAAGGGTCAAGAGGCAACTAAAGCAACCACTATTCACAAAAACGGTAAGTTGAAGAAAAAAAAAAAACATCTAAACATTAATTCTGTTTTAGATACTCCATTAATCATCTCCACAAACAGCATCACCGTATGACAAACATAAAGTCTAACTGGTTAGTAATGCATGAAGCTGGTGATGCTGTTTGTGGAGTTGTTTAATCATCTTCTGCTGAGATCTTGAGATATTTAATGTCTTTTTATTTCAGTATTTCATCTAAGGCTGTGTCTGAAGTCAGTTGTAGTTCTTGTGTTTCTCTTTTCTTCAGTGATTCTGCTTGTTAACAACAGCTGTTCATCACTAATGATCAATCAGCACTTAATTAATCACATAATTATCTCATTAACTTTAACACTGCTTCAGTGTTACTTTAACACTCTTTTAGAGTGGGACCATATATGCTCCAAGCAGTGTT
>NW_015652149.1:58006-63406 GCF_001515625.1 Sinocyclocheilus rhinocerous
TCATCACTAATGATCAATCAGCACTTAATTAATCACATAATTATCTCATTAACTTTAACACTGCTTCAGTGTTACTTTAACACTCTTTTAGAGTGGGACCATATATGCTCTGAGCAGTGTTAATTTAACACTCGGGAATTTACTGTGTATGATCTAGGAACACTGCAGACAGACCCAAAGCAGGTGAAGCTTCAGAAGTATCCCTTTACCCAATTAAGAACACATTAGAGAGCTTTTAATAAGAACTGGCTGGATGAATGTCAATGGCTTGAGTACTCAGTATCCAGAAATTCTGCATTCTGCTTTTTTTTGTCGTCTCTTTGGGAGCATCATATTCGAAACCGCAAAGACACATTAAAAAGTGCAGGTTTCTCCAACTGGAAAAAGGCTTTAGAATCATTCAGAGAGCATGAACAAAGTAGTCTTCGCAACAGCCAAACACATGGATATATTACAGAACAGCTTCTTAGTGCCAGTGTAGGAGAAATAACTGCGAGACGTGAATACCTCCATGATAGAATATAACTGCCGAGGAAGACAACCAAATGCCCAAAATAAACAATTCAAAAACATTATTGTTGGATTTGGATGTGGATGTAATTAGAAATTTAGTAATAGTAATAGTAAATAGTAATAGTAAAAACTAATAGTAATAGTACATTTCTAAATAGTAATTTAGAAATACTTTAGCATGTGCAGTATGATAATGCATCAGTCAATATGTTATTATTGGAAATAAATATAAACATTTTACTAATTTACTTGTTATAGCACAATATGTAAAATATGAAAAGAGGGGTAAGATCCTACCAGGGGCGCCGCTATAGTTTCTGGGCCCCCTGAACAGCATATTCTTATTAATATTTATATATATATTTTTAAGTGCCATTCATGGAAAATACTAAATCATCTATAATATTTTATTTTGAAAATGTAGTTGAATACTTGAATAACCGATGACAGACAAAGCAGAATCCCAGAGAAAGAGACTCATCTGAAGGGTGAAATTATAACTCATGCAGGCATATTATAAACAGGAATGTTTTGAAAGGCTTGTGGGCGAGACTGAAAGGAACAAAAATGAAATATTTCTGGAAAAACCTTAAAGGGTCATGAAACCCCCTGTTTCAGCACTGGTTAGTTCTCACTACAGTTTTAAAGGGGTCATATGATGCGATTTCAATTGTTCCTTTCTCTTTGGAGTGTTACAAGCTCTTGGTGCATAAAGAAGATCTGTAAAGTTGCAAAGACTAAAGTCTCAAATCCAAAGAGATATTCTTTATAAAAGAGTCCGGGCGCGCCGTTCTCGATCCCGCCGCCTCAGCTCACTCTAGCCCGGCCTCAGCGCACGCTAAGCTGGGGCTTCCCCTCACGCTAGGCCGCTGTGTTTTTCGTTGTGAAAGCGAAACTACTTTGTTTGGGCTTCAAAAAGAGGACACGACTACAAATCAGTTGTATTTACAACACTTTTCAGAACAGTTCAACCCAAATATCCAGATGTGTGCAGCACATTTTATGGAGGACTGTTTACTGATCCTGGGAGAGTAACGTTAGACTAAAATGCGGCAGTTCTGACTCACGTAAGTACGTTTTCATTTAAAGTTTTAGGGGGGCGTGACAGAGTCTTAACTTTGATAAAGAATATCTCTTTGGTTTTGAGACTTTAGTCTTTGCAACTTCAGGGATCTTATCTATGCACAATCAGCTTGTAACACTCCAAAGAGAAAGGAAAACTTGAAATCGCATCATATGACCCCTTTAAAATGTGTCTCTCGTGTGTTTCACGCGCACATGTACGTGAGAGGATGAATCCTCTCTTTTCTCTCTCCTTCAAGCGAGTTCTGGACACTAATGAAGAGTTTAGCAGTGACTTGATCACAGACGGTCCTTCTTCAGACCAACATTATGGGTTATACATTTTTTAGGATGCAATTTTTTTCTGGAATGCAGCTATTAATGTTATTTCTGAGCAAATAAGAGCAAAATATTTGCTTTTCCGTTTGATATTATGCAACTTGTCATGTTTGTAAAATCGCATCATGTCTGCATTACAGTAAATCACAAATAAAAGAATGTTTTTGATCAATAGCAGTGGTGAAGCAGTAATTTATTCTCTCTTATCTAATAAACATTATGTTTTTTGTCTGCTATACTGGTCTGTTATTTTGCATCTGGTATCGGTGGCTGTCGTGTGTAAATGATGCCTGGTTTATTCACATCCTTCATTTTATTTTCCAAGTTCAACATGAATTTGTCTCGTCACGGCTCACACAGCTTGTCTAAATTGTCCTAAATTGCACAACACATCCATTTCAAGCTATTTGTTATCAGAGTTCTTCCCCTTCGCACTACTTCTGAGCGGGCAAGGCAATAGGCTACTTTTGATTTAATCATTTACCATGAATTATGATCCGATGGTGGCTGAAGATAAAGGAAATGACTCACGGTCACATAATGACGCACAGACTATTAGGACACAGATTTCTAAGAAATGACTTGTACAGACTGTGCATGATCTTTTGTTCTTGCTAAGTTTTAGAGAATCTGCCTAAATATCATCTCACGTGTGTCTACACGTTACTTTTTCATATTATTTTCTGCAGCACCTGTAGCCCTTCCTCAGTCTTACAGGAGTTTTGCCGCTGGCTCTTCATCGGAACATTGGCCCGGGATTGACTGCATTTTTTTACAGTTACAGGAAAATTTCTTCACGTAAAAACAGAGTTGAACAATCTTACCCATCGGGCACCTTGATATCAATTTGACGTCAAAGGCAAGACAAGGCAAGTTTATTTATATAGCACATTTCATGCACAATGGTAATTCAAAGTGCTTTACATAAAAGATTATAGTCAAGATATTAGTATATTAATATATAAATATTAGTCAAGATTTGATCAAGATGCTGTAACATCATTTTAAATTTAGTTTGGACGGCAGTTTCTTCCAGTGGTGATTGGGTGAAAATAGGAAGTTAATCCCACACTGAAATTGGTTTATTGTATATGTAGGCCAGTATTTTTGATGTTCAGTTTAAATCAAATCAACGTCATGTCCAGTTTCTGACATCAGTTTGATTTGCGTATTTGACCTGTTTTTTTTTAACGTCAGTTTTGATGTCAATTTGATGTCTTTTCAACATCAACTGCCCACAGACATTATGTAGGAGAGACCGGGAATTGTTTATACATCACTATCACAAACGGCAGCAACATTTAGGGGAGAGTGGGGACGGTTGCAACTTGGCTTATTTCTTCAATAAGGAAAAAGCTACAGTGATGACCTTCACATGCTTAGTCGTTTAGTTAGCCCCTCATCCTACCTGGAAGACATCAGCCATTTGTGACCATTCCTTCTACAAAAACATATTTTAATCTGTGTTTTCTTTCAATAGACATATGTGTCAAAGATATTTTGTCAAGCTAATATACCAAGTTTTATCACGGCTGTCAGTGTTGGGACGGTTGTTGGGAACGTTGTCGCATCACTTCCCATCATGCTGTCCCTTACCACAACACTAATGTAAAAGCTTGCCATAACATCACAAAATTGTAATTTTATGGATAAGAATTAATTTCAATAGTTTAAAAATCAGTTTGAGTGTGGTGGACTAATTTCCTTCACTCACTCTCTCTCTCTCTCTCACACACTTATAAAGTCAGATGCATAAAATGGTAGATTTGTCTAATTTGAATTTTTAAAAGTAAGACTGATTACCTGGAGTTAACAGAAGTAGGCAATTATTAAATTTCAGTATCTTGATTTTGATTAAATTAATATTTTGTAGTTCAGATGTACTGTAATAATTAACCAAAACATGGTTGTTACTTGTTTCTTTCATTTTTTTTCCCATTTACTATTCTTTGTTTTTATACAGCCAATTTAACTTATTGAAGATAAAATAAAGATGTTGCAAAATGATATTTAAGAAATTATTTTAATGAAATTTTAATGAATGTTGCAACAGTCCCCTTTTATGGGGTCAGCTCCAGCGTTCTCGTTAAATTCCAACAGCGCGGTTTTAGGACTCCGCTGCCGAGCATTCATCTGGCGAATCTCCGCTCCCTAGCAAATAAATCAGATGAACTACGACTCCTCACCCGCACAAACAAGGACGTTTTAAACTCCGCTGCGCTCTGCTTCACGGAAACCTGGCTGAACGGAGCCATCCCGGACAGGGCGTTACATCTAACGGGCTTCCAGCTGTTCAGAGCAGACCGCGTCCCCGAGTCGTCGGGGAAAACGAGAGGCGGTGGATTATGTTTTTATATCAGTGAAGGCTGGTGTACAGACGTGACAGTTTTAAAGAAGATGTGCTGCCCAAATTTGGAAACTCTCTTCATTAACTGTAAGCCTTTTTATTCACCATGGGAGTTCTCCTCGTTTATTCTGGTGAGTGTGTACATTCCTCCTGACGCGTGAGTGAGCACGGCGTTAGAACTGTTGGCCGATCAGACACACAGAACAACGTTATGCGGACTCTTTCATTATCGTTCTCTGTGATTTTAATAAAGCTAATCTCACCCGTGAACGGCCTAAATATAGACAGAACATCACATGCCCCACCAGAGACGGCAATATACTGGACCACTGCTACACTGTTTTAAAGGATGCATACCACTCTGTCCCCCGAGCTGCGCTGGGACTCTCTGATCACTGTTTGGTTCATCTTCTACCAGCCTACAGCCAGAAACTCAAATCTGCTACTGGATGAGCTCACTGACACCGTGACATCCTACATCGGTTTCTGTGAGGACATGTGTGTTCCACCAGGACTTATTTAACATTTAACAACGACAAACCTTGGTTCAGTGCAAAACTCAAACAGCTTCGCCAGGCCAAAGAGGACGCCCACAGGAGTGGGGACAAAGACTTGTCCAAATACAAATACACACTGAATAGGGAGATAAGAGTGGCAAAGTTAGACTACTCTGAAAAGCTAAAAAAAACAGCTTTCAAGTAATGACTCTACATCAGTGTGGAAAGGCCTGAAAGCCATCACCAGCTACAAGACCCCATCCCCCAGCACTGAGGCCAATCAACAACTGGCTGAAGACCTGAACGAGTTTTACTGCAGGTTTGAAAAGGCCTCAAAGCCTGTGCTGTCCAGCTATCATCCATCTTCACATTGATCTTCAACAGATCCCTGGAGCTGTGTGAAGTTCCATCCTGCTTCAAATGTTCCACCATCATCCCTGTACCCAATAAACCAAAAATCACAGGACTTAATGACTACAGACCTGTTGCTTTAACATCTGTGGTCATAAAGTCATTTGAGAGACTGGTGTTGGCCTACTTAAAGGACATTACTGGACCCTTGCTGGACCCCCTGCAGTTTGCTTACCGAGCAAACAGGTCTGTGGATGATGCAGTCAATATGGGACTGCACTACATCCTGCA
>NW_015652149.1:63503-63818 GCF_001515625.1 Sinocyclocheilus rhinocerous
TTATTGAGTCGGTTCTGTGCTCTTCTATAACTGTCTGGTTTGGGTCAGCCAACAAATCAGATATAAGAAGACTGCAACGGACTGTTAGGACAGCAGAAATGATCATTGGTGTGCACATGCCCAGTCTTCAGGACTCCTCATCACAGACCCCTCTCACCCCGGACACAACCTGTTTGCACTTCTCCCTTCAGGCAAACGCTACAGATCTCTGCGCACTAGAACATCTAGGCATAAAAACAGTTTTTTCCCCAATGCCATCTCCAGCTTAAACAGCTAACACATGAATCATTACCTGTGTTCTGTAGTTCATTTCCG
>NW_015652149.1:69361-78876 GCF_001515625.1 Sinocyclocheilus rhinocerous
GTTCTGTGCTCTTCTATAACTGTCTGGTTTGGGTCAGCCAGCAAATCAGATTTAAGAAGACTGCAACGGACTGTTAGGACAGCAGAAAGAATCATTGGTGTGCACCTGCCCAGTCTTCAGGACTTGTACAACTCCAGAGTGAAGAAACGGGCAGGACTCATCATCAAAGACCCCTCTCACCCCGGACACAACCTGTTTGCACTTCTCCCTTCAGGCAGACGCTACAGATCTCTGCGCACTAGAACATCTAGGCATAAAAACAGTTTTTTCCCCAATGCCATCTCCAGCTTAAACAGCTAACACATGAATCATTACCTGTGTTCCGTAGTTCATTTCCGTAATTCATTCTACATCTTTAATTATTGCCTTTTTCTCAAGTATTATGTAAATACATATGGATATCTCTTATTTATACAGTTCTATATAGAGTACAAATGCACAAATCTGTACATAAATCTACTGTTCCAGATTCATACACATTATTTTTTGTTAAGTCTTACTATTTAAAAGTTTTTTTCTGTTCTCATGTCAGATGTGTATGTATGTATGTATGTATGTATGCATGTGTGTATGTACCAGGAGCACCTGATAAAAAAAAAAAAAAAAACACAACAAATTCCTAGTGTGTTTGCGCACACCTGGCGAATAAAGCTAATTCTGATTCTGATTCTGATATGTACACATGTTACAGTGTGGGTGAGTAGCTGACAGATGTGGCTTTATTGTATTAAAAGTTTGGCTTTCTAATACAAACAGCCTCTGAGAAACTAAAGGAATTGCAAAAAGAAGGCAACTCTCTCCCTAAAACTCACTTGGACGTGTAGCTACACGATCACAAGTTATGCAAATTCTTGTTAAATGCAAATAGTTCCGTTGTTACCACCTGCCCCACTATTGATGGAATGAGACGTAATTTGCTGAAATAAGACCCTTTCTGAGGAGGGCTTTATATCTTATCAGAAAGCAAACCTCGAAACAAAGAAACAACGGAGTGCAGACTGTACACCAAAACTTTCTTCAAGCAGAATCGTAAGTAGTCACGTTTGTTTTCTACAGTGCTTTATACAATACAGATAGCTTAAAGCAACTTCACAGTAATAAACATAAAAAAAAAAAAAGTTGCAAAGTTATTTGATTTCAGGAATCAAGGATTTTAATTTTGAGAGTTAATTAAGTATACATGCTATATAAGATATGTTTAGCATTATAACGGTAGATTTGAAGTGAAAAAAAAGACAATATAAATTAGTTCAAGGCTCTCAAATCCATTAGTTGGAGCAACTTATTAAATTTTTTTATTTTGAGTAATTAACTTAAAAATATGTGTTTATGTTACAAATAATTAAGTTCTTCTGTTTGAATGTAGTTTGTTGGTTGAACATAATTTCAAGTTGTCATAACTCGAAGAAATGTATGCAAACTGTTGAGTTTTTTTATTTTATTTATTGATTTTTTTTTAACTAGCACGACTTTCAGACGAAGCCCATCCAAAAGCCTATTTTTGAAATAGCCTCCTTACATCAATCTACACAATAGTCAATACATTTTATTTTACATTTTACATGAATACAAAATACGAATGTGTTATATTATGCTGATGCATTGTTACAGTCGATCAATATCAACATGCCACTTTACAAGCTTCTTTTGTAGGCTGAATTTATGCCGATAAACAGTGATATCTGACACGCTGAGAACATCTAGTGGATTTAAACAGCACTACAGTCTCTGCCCTCTGTATTTGGAAGACCTTATATGAACCGACCTTATATGAACCTGAACAAATATAAAGCATACCTTTATTTTAAACTTCAAAAGGAAATCAGTGAAATACGTAGTAAGCGGAGTTTCAAGCACACCGGTAAACCCTGCTTTAAGAGCACAGTCAAGACTGTTTTGACTTTATTTCTCCTAGTGACACAAAATGGACACCAAAAGAGTGATGACTGAGGTGCTTGAGGATCTTGTGGATAAAGAGCTCAAACAATTCATCTGGCAGCTGTGCAATGGGGTCACACCAGACACTGAGCCGATTTCTCGAGCAAAGCTGCAGACTTCTGATCGTGAGGAGGTGGTGGACTGCATTGTAAAGCAGTACTCCGGTAATGCTGGGAAGATCACAGTCCAAGCGCTGCGCAACATGAAACAAAATGAGCTTGCAAAGCGCCTTGAATTAAAACTTCAGGAAGGTATAAAATTAGACTGCTTTAAGATTTCATATTTCTTAAGTATATATACTGTATATATAGAGAGAGTAATCTTTTTGAATAATAAAGATATAAGTATACATATAATGGTGTTAGATTCTTTGAATTTTTATTTTTTTTTCTAAATGTGAATATACAGTGTCCTCAGTTCAGCAGCCTGTGCAGGAAGACACAAGAAATGCTCCTGAGCCTATGGAGCTGCAGCCCATCCAGGCTGACTGGCACAGACCGTACAGCATTACCGCATGCAGCCAGCAATTTAAGCACATACTTCTTACACAAGAGAGAAATGATGCAAGTATCTCTGTTTCCTTGAACTTTTGTGAAAATAATACATTCATTGGTCCTGCTTTTGGAAGGCTGCCTTCCTGCAGAGCTAATGAACTTTAAAGGGGTGGTTCACTGTTTTTTTTCTAGGCTTGATTGTGTTTATGGGGTGCAGTCTAACATGTGTTAATGCTTCGTTTAAAAAAAAAAAAGGCCTATGTTTTTTGTTTGTTGTTGTCTCATACTTTTAGATACGCTGTTATTTGTAAATGCTACTGCTCATGAATCGTTAGAAGACAGAATCATGATTCATATATGAATAGATGTTTACGTGCACCTCTAGCTTTCTCTTCCTCTTCTCTAAAGCAGTGCAGCATGGCCCCGCCCCCTTTGCTGCCTTTTCCTGGGGGCGGGGTTTATCTGGGTTTGTTACGTCACGAACCCGGGAAGTAACTCGTTGTAGTCCCTACCAGCCGTTTTTTGTAGACATTAAACTGCCAGAAATTTAAAAGGAGTTATCTCCGTTTGCACTGAACTTCCAGCTTCGTAGCTTTGCAGATATTGTTTATGCTCAAACAGCAACATTACACACTAACTAACCTTAAAAAAGTGAAATCGCAATCAACCACCCCTTTAAAACATTAATTTAAAAAACGTTTTCCAATGTAAGCTTTTCTGTCCTTACAGAACATGTTCTGAATGATATTTTATGTTGATCAGTGTTTCCTGACCCTTCTAAGATGTTCCCAATGTTCCTTCTAAGATGCATAATCCTGATGCATTAAACTGATCAAAAGTGACAGTAAAGACTTTTATAATGATATAAAACGTTTCTATTTCGAATAAATGCCGTTCTTTTGAACTTTCTATTCATCAAATAATCCTGAAAAGTAAAATGTGTCACGGTTTCCACAAACCACAACTGTTTTCAACATTTCTGAAGATCATGTGACTCTGAAGACTGGAGTAATGATGCTGAAAATTCAGATTTGATCACAGGAATAAATTACATTTCAACAGATATTCACATAGAAAACAGCTATTTGAAATTGTAATAATATTTCAAAATTTTACTGATTTCACTGTATTTTTTTATCAAATAAATGAAGTCTTGGTGAGACTTTAAAAATAAATTAAATAATCTTACCAACTCCCAAATTTTTTACAGTAGTGTATAAAGTAGGCTATGGGAATATATATAATATTGGAGATATGTGCAAAAATCTAATTATTTCATGGCATTTTATATAGATTGGTCATCTTGCGTGTGTTTTAATTCTGCAAAATTCTGATGTTTTTTCATAGATTTATTTACCAACGAGCAGGTCTCGGAGGAAAGGCTCAGCCCTGCTAATCACCAACATTGAATTTGACAATCCAGAGTACAACAGGAGAGGAGCAGACAAAGATGAGGAGAACATGGAGTGGCTTCTGACAGCTTTGGGTTACAGTGTTGAGAAACACAGAAATCTCTCTGGAAATGTGCGTAAGACAAAATTCTGGCTTCATGAAACCAATACTGTCTATGTAGAGCTAGTAGATTTCTAGTGTGGAAACTGAAATATGAACACATATTTAATTGTACGATGCATTTTATAGCATTTAAGAAATTGTTTATTTATTCACAGGAAATAAATAGAGCAGTCGTGAACTTCTCTAAACGCTCTGAACATCGAGACTCGGACAGCACCTTTGTGGTCATTATGTCTCATGGGAAAAGAATTGAGAACAGAGATGCCATTTTAGGTGTCCATTATCATTCATCCCAAAATCCCAAAGATGTCTACTTTGTTGACGAGACTTTCACCCATCTGAACTCAGAGAACTGTCCCGCTCTGATTGATAAACCAAAGGTTATTCTCATTCAGGCCTGCAGAGGAAGTACGGCATGACTCACTTTCATTTCTCTTTGTATTTCTCTGTTTCCTAATTTATTTCACTTTGCATGCTGAAATATTGTGAAGTCTTTTAAGGGAAAATGTCCCACAATTAACCATTTCTCTGTCCAGAGCATGAAGGAGGTGTGTATGTTCATGACAGTGTGCCTGAATCCGACTCCTGGGTTCACAGGGAGAAAGACTTTGCCTGCTTTATGTCCACCCTCCCTGGTGAGTCCTCTAAACAAATAAATAATTAAAATAAAAGACTGACTGCAGATATGAGATTTGTTGATTTTGCTCATATTCAAAGGGTAGACACGATTAAAGCAACTTTGTTGTCTTTTTGTTAAATATATTAGTTTAAGGTTGGTTTGAAGAAGAAACTGTCATGGTGAACCGATGAAACCACTTGAATGATCATCTAGAACGACCAATGCTTCTTCCTAAATGAGCAAAGTCTCAGAGGCTGCTTTTGTACTTTATTGTATGACTTAACTATGAATAATCTCCACAGGTGTCTATGCGTACAGGAATCCTGTCGATGGAAGTTATTTCATCAGCTACATAGTGGATGAGTTCAGTACGAGCGCTCATAAATATGACATTATGAAGTTGTTCAGGAAGGTAAATGAAGAAAACCTTATTTAAATTAGTTTGTTTTATTCCGTCTACAAATCAAAACAATCTCTTTCATTTTATTCACCCCGAGTGCATTGCTCAGTTAAAATGAATGAGTTTGCTTCTTGTCACATTGAAATATGATCTTTTGTTACAGGTCGCCTCACGCATGGCGAATGACCCACATTTCTCACAGGAGAGGAAACTACTGCCGTGTCTTGAAAGGACAACCCTTGTGAAGACATTCTACCTGTTCCCTGGTCTCTAATGATGTTTAGAGACAAAACACTACAGGCGAATAGGCTAGAAACATCACCGTACTTCCTCAGCTGATTAATCACAGCACATTAAGACAACTGTCTTATATTACACGTTTTCTGAAATGTTGTTTAAACATGCAAATGAGGCATTATCTAACAAAATATGCACGCATTTACATACATTTCACAATAATAAAGAACAGAAGTCTAAAACATTGAATAAAGTCAGGTTGAAAATTCAGTGCATAAGAAAAATAACTCATTTTGAGAAAAAAAAAAAACAGCCTCTGAACATATGTATTGTATTTTGAGGGTTTAAAGGATTCTTCACAGCAATGTGTGTGTTCAAGAGCGCTACCATGCATCTGTGTTGATTTATTTTCTTTCTTTTATATTCATTCATTTATAATCATTTAATCATTTTATTATTCAATTTAATCATATGATCATTTACAATAATCATTTAAACCAGCCATTTCATTGATGAGTCATTTCTATTATATTATTATTCTTTATATTGTTTTTCCATTGTTGTGCAGTCTTATGATGTGCGGTTTCAAGGGATATTTGTGTTCACAAGTAAGCGATCAGAGAATGTCTCCATGTCAAGGTTTATTACACACAGGACGATGTTGTGAAGCAGTCATTTTCCATTGCTATTATTCCGTGGTATAATAACACTTGTTGGATTTGGGCTGGTCAGATTATTCAGTCTGAGCATAGAAACATGCGCAACTATGATTATTCAATAAACTCTGCTTTACTCAGTCAACTTCTTGGCTGATAAATGACTGTTAATAAAGACAAAACACTGGTTTGGGGGAAAAAAAAACTTTGCTGACTGGGTTTTGGATATAAGACAAACAGATATCTAACAAATAGAAATATATTGATGCATATAGTTGAAGTGGAATAAAATAAAAACTTAAACATGTATTTCGGATGTTTTCTTTCCCTTAGTCTAAAAGAAGACATGCTATAGAAGTAAAGTAGCCCAAAATCTCAAAATGTACCCGTGCATGAAAAACAATGGTTAACACATTCATAATAAAACACATTCTAAATATAAACACTCAAAATAAATGAAATTATATATTCTTTTTTTTTATTTTTTTTTATCTCATTTAATGACATTTCTTTATATACTACACTATTGCCATATTACTATATTAACCATACGTTTCTGGAGTCGCCTCCATCCAGTATAGTAACAATGTGTATGTGTTTAGTATGTAAATATCATACTAAAATAATAGAAAAGAAAACAAGACTGCGGTTGTGAGATTTACTGAAGATGCAGGATTTTTTTATTGTTGTTCTGATCATTAGATTTTAAATACTTGCCACCACTGTTTAAAATGTGTTATTGACAGACAGCCATTATTAATTCATTCCACAAAGGAAAGTGTCTAATAACATGATATTTTGAGAAACTTTGACAGTTTTCAGCTAGTCATGTGACCTCAATATATTTAGACACCATGTTTTACATAAAATCACAATGTCAATTTTTCATTAACGACAGAAGACAAATGAGCTTAAAAAGACGGTGTTAAGGCAAATGTTAAAGATGTCGATGATGTTTTGTCGTGTTTCATTCACAATCTAATGTAGAGGGAGTGACTGTAAGACTGTATTGTCCGTTTGCTCAAATATGCTTCATCCACAATCCAACAGAATTATGATCCGATGGTGGCTGAAGATAAAGGAAATGACTCACGGTCACATAATGACGCACAGCCTATTAGGACACAGAGATTTCTAAGAAATGACTTGTACAGACTGTGCATGATCTTTTGTTCTTGCTAAGTTTTAGAGAATCTGCCTAAATATACTTTCACATGTGTGTACAAAAAAAGTTTACAAAATTTTAGTCTGTTTCCTATATTTTGTAAAGCTTGTTTTGTGGTTCATTATTTTGCTTCATTTACTCTTTATCAGTTTTATATTTATTTGTTTGAGCTAAGAATGAAACTTAAAAATGTTGTGTGATTACGTAAGATAATTTATCATAGTACATTAATCATGTACTGTGTTCAAGCACGTAAACTTAATAGAAACCTTAATAGAAACCTGTTTTCAGAGAAAAATAAAAATGATTAAAAAGCAGAATGAACGGTTTAACTTGATTATGGGGGCAGGGGTGTAGCAAATTAAACTGCATATTTGTTCATTACATTTCAGAAGGAACAGAAGTAGTTTTTAATTCTTTTTTACTTATAATTTTACTTCGACCTACAAAATGTACATGTTATTTATTTATTTATTTTTTGGGATTATTTTCTTCCACACCTGTAGCCCTTCCTCAGTCTTACAGACGTTTTGCCGCTGGCTCTTCGTCAGAACATTGGCATGGGATTGACTGTATTTATATATTTTTTTTTTGCCGTTATAGGGGAAATTTCATCAGTGTTGGGCAAGCTACTTGGAAAATGTAGTGAGCTAAGCTAACAGTTACTCATCATTAAATGAAGTTTCACTACACTAAAGCTACAGCCCTGGGAAATGTAGCAAGCTAAGCTACAGCAACATGGCAAAAGTAGTTTACTACATCTAAGCTATTTTTATTTTTTTATTTTTTTCATATTGAACCAACATCATACCAAGTCAATGCTCTCTCAGTGATCAATAAAACTGTCAGTCAAACAGATAGACAGGCATAATAGTTCAGTTTAATTGTTTATTCAACAAATATTCCAATCCAATTTGGCAACAAAAACCAGTATCATATACAGGGCCAGATTTACCTCATATTGTGATATATAGGCAACATATATGTTTGCTGTCGGCCAGAAACGTCCTATTGGTAGTTGGTATTGTGGCTTTATTGTAGGCTATACAGATACATTTATATAAATGGTAACACTTCACAATAAGGTTAATTAGTTAAAATTAGTTAACTAGTATAGTTAACATGAACTAAGAATGAACAATACTTCTGCAGCATTTATTAATGTTAACATCAACATTTACTAATGCATTATTAAAATCAAAAGTTGTGTTTGTTAACATTAGTTAATGCACTGTGAACAAACATAAACTACCAATGACCTGTATTTTCATTAACTAACATTAACAAAGATTAATATTGTAATAAATGTATTGTTCATTGTATGCTTATGTTAGTTAATACATTAGCTTACATTAACTAATGAAATCTTATTGTATAGTTACCATATAAATGTATAGGCCTACAGATAGGCTATGTTTATTTGCGTTTGTTGCATGTGTCATTATATTATTAACATTTCACAAAAATCAAGTTCAAATACGAAGTTTCTGACCAGCGAATGCTTTTTCCAGACATTACCGCCACATCAAAGGCAGTGCATGCATCGCATTTAGGTTTTCATGAACTTGCAGGTTATACAGGTTTCTGTCACTATGTGAGCGCTCAGTTTCGTCTGTTATTTGACCAAAATATCATATTATAAAAGATTAAGCTCTTCGCACAAGCTATTTGGCTGTGAATCGACAACAAATGCTGGACTAAGACACTCTTCTCCGCTCCTCAAATACAAAAAAAACATTAGTCTTTATAAATATAGTGTTTCTTCAGTAAAGAAAATGCTGTACTTATTAAATCAACAGGTCTTTATTTACCTTCAGACTGCAAACAAGCTGAAATGCTCCAAACTGCGCGCCGCACTTCATTCACGGGAGAGGGGGAGGACAAATTATACTAATACAGTAGGTTTAACATGTATACTTTATTTAACATCTTTTGTTGTATTTAACCAGTATTTGTATTTGTATTTGTATTTTAGCCAGGTATTTAATTAGGCTGCTGTCCTTTTAAGACAGAATGAATGTAATATACTGACACATATATGGTTCCCTTTCGAGGGAACATCGAACTGCGTCCTCTAGGGGTCGCTATGGGGAACGCCTTGGCATGACCCGTGTCTGAAGTATATATTCAAAACAACAACAACACGTTGGCCGGCGACAGCCTATGACATCACTACCGGTGCGACCACAGTATAAAGGGGCGCCGGGAGAACACGTCATCCACTTCTTCGTCTTCAAGTGACTGTTTTGTTTGAAGCATGCATTCCGGTGGTAAGAATTATCTTTTCTTCCCTTGTCATGGCGAGCACTAGTAAGACGTTTAAGAGGTGTGTGGATCCGTGTCCTCGCTATTTGACACCTGATGACACACACAATCTTTGTGTCTTTTGTTTGGGCGAAGAGCACGCACGCGATGTCCTCGAGGGGGCAATCTGCATCCACTGTGAGCGTTTTTCTATGAAAAAGCTCCGCTCTCGTCTGTCTCTCTTTTC
>NW_015652149.1:79935-85488 GCF_001515625.1 Sinocyclocheilus rhinocerous
GTAATAAATGTATTGTTCATTGTATGCTCATGTTAGTTAATACATTAGCTAACATTAACTAATGACATCTTATTGTATAGTGTTACCATATAAATGTATAGGCCTACAGATAGGCTATGTTTATTTGCGTTTGTTGCACGTGTCATTATATTATTAACATTTCACAAAAATCAAGTTCAAATACGAAGTTTCTGACCAGCGAATGCTTTTTCCAGACATTACCGCCACATCAAAGGCAGTGCATGCATCGCATTTAGGTTTTCATGAACTTGCAGGTTATACAGGTTTCTGTCACTATGTGAGCGCTCAGTTTCGTCTGTTATTTGACCAAAATATCATATTATAAAAGATTAAGCTCTTCGCACAAGCTATTTGGCTGTGAATCGACAACAAATGCTGGACTAAGACACTCTTCTCCGATCCTCAAATACAAAAAAAACATTAGTCTTTATAAATATAGTGTTTCTTCAGTAAAGAAAATGCTGTACTTATTAAATCAACAGGTCTTTATTTACCTTCAGACTGCAAACAAGCTGAAATGCTCCAAACTGCGCGCCGCACTTCATTCACGGGAGAGGGGGAGGACAAATTAGGTTTGACTGACAGTTTGAGGAGCCAATGGAGTTACGGTACCGGTGCGACCACAGTATAAAGGGGCGCCGGGAGAACACGTCATCCACTTCTTCGTCTTCAAGTGACTGTTTTGTTTGAAGCATGCATTCCGGTGGTAAGAATTATCTTTTCTTCCCTTGTCATGGCGAGCACTAGTAAGACGTTTAAGAGGTGTGTGGATCCGTGTACTCGCTATTTGACACCTGATGACACACACAATCTTTGTGTCTTTTGTTTGGGCGAAGAGCACGCACGCGATGTCCTCGAGGGGGCAATCTGCGTCCACTGTGAGCATTTTTCTATCAAAAAGCTCCGCTCTCGTCTGTCTCTCTTTTCGAGGAAAGAGGGGCAGCCGTCTGCTCCCCGCGGTTCAGGAACCGTCGCTGCCGAGGCATGGAGGAGAATGAGCTCATGGGGATCACAGGTGGATCTGGCCAATGAGTTAAAGAAGGGGCTTTCCCTCTCGTGCTCATCGGCCGCGGACAAGGGCGAGCTGCTGGATGATGATGATGCAATTTCCCTTACATCATCTGATCCAGCAGCTAGTGCTCTGCTGGGTTCTGCCCAGGAAGAGCAGGAGATGTCTGAGGAGGGCGAAGAAGTCGAGACTGAGCCCTCTCAATCCTCCTGCCCTGCATATGATGAACTGTTGGAGGTTATGGAATGCGCCACGGCGAGGCTCGACATGCCGTGGAAGCGGGCCAAGAAGGTGGCGCCGTGGGGTCATCTCGACAAGCGTTATCTCTCTGACCATAGCCCCCAAGCTCAAGTGAGCCTTCCATTTCTTCTTGATCTCCATACGGAAATCGAGAAGGAATGGAAGAAGCCATTTTCCTCTCACATCTATAATTTCCAGCATACTAGTTATGCCAACATTGAGGGGATGCGTGAAAGCGGCTATGAGAGGATGCCCCTATAGAAGAGACGCTAGCTAGCTATCTCTCTGTGGGTGAGACATCCTCTCTCAAGGCTCCCTCCTTGCCATCTAAGCCCCTTCAGGATACATCTCGCTTAAATGGCAGATGATGCGATGCTTCAGGCATACCAGGCTGATCTGCTGAAAGACCTGGATATGGGTCATGGCCTTTCCTCTGATAGCTGAGCTGCGTCACACCACGGATCTTGCTTGCAAGACATCTGTGGGTGAACCTGGCAGATATCGGGAAGAAAGAGAAGGGCTTTCTCCTCGATGCTCTGGTTTCACCTTCCGAACTTTTTGATACCTCCGTCGAGACGGTGGTCGAGAAGTTTAGGGAGGCGAAGGCGCGCTCAGCGGCCTTCAAAACCTTCATTCCACGAAGGTCCAGGTCTGAGCCAGAAAAACGCAGGGGTCCTGGCCCGTCCCGGTTCTAAACGCTCTCGTCCAGACCAGAGTAAGACCTGAAACATCTACTCACCTCCCTAGAGGGGGTTTAACATCTGCCCTCATCTTCCCCTTCCTAATTCCCCTGTAACCACCATCAACTCCACCTGACCGAGGTTAGGTGGGAACCTCCTGCGCTTGCATTGCAGTCTCTCATGCTGGACCTATGATGTTTTTGGTTTAGTTCTATGTCTCATAGAAACTACCTTACTGATGGTCCGAACCCGAGGCTTATTCGGACTTCGCCTCCTGAACTGAGCTCATGTGCGGGAGCCATGGTGGGTGAGTATGATCCATTTCAAATCTGTTCTCTGGAGGTTGTGTGAATCCTTTTGCTAGCCTTTTTTGCAGTGTTTCCGGGAAGTGTCTGTTGTGTTTCTGACCTTGTTTAGGGTAGGTCCTCGGCGAGCACCCCCTCTGCTGGACTCAGAACCCTTGCTATCGACTCATTATGGTGATGGCCTTACTCGTCGATAGTGGATCCAGACTGGATAATAGCCCTGTTTTCTGCCTGATGCCTCCTGGATCATGTGGCCAATTCATTAGGCTTCTGTAGGAGCCTTCTTGGTCATCAGGTCCCCAGTACAGCACTGCAATCCCAGGACCTGCGGGTCTTTCCTTCTGGTGAGCTCTCCGGAGTGTATGCTTTGCGAGATGCCCCCTGGATGCCCTGGCTGGGTATTTGCTTCGAGAGGCTGCCCCGACTAGAACGCCCTAAGCATGTCTCGCCCCCAGGGGCTTCCTGTTTAAGGATATCACTCAATCATCATGCATTTCTCTGAGTGGAGCTCCTCTCGCTGAGGCATTGAGTGGCTTTACTCCTTAAACTTCACTCTGCAGTCCGCTAGTTGCATCGCACTGCCCTTATGGTGAACCAATGAGTCACCCCACCGTGGAGTGGGCTTGAGTACACTGTTTTCCCTGATGTATGAGTGAGGGGTGTTTCTGCGTAAACCCTTCCCGAGTGCTCTAGCTCTGAGGAGCAACAGCTCTCTATGCATGATCTGGGCATCTCTATCGGGGTAGGGAGTACAGGTCTGGATTGGGTTGACAATAGCTGCCTCCCTGGTGAGCTGTCTTTAATCTAGCTAGCATCGCTCCCCTCACTGTAGAGGGTCATCTATGAGCATGCTGCTCCTTTCCGAGCGTCCGAGCGTCCGAGTTCCCTCCTCTCCAGAGAAGTTGAATTCCCCGCTTCATGGGGTCCACTGCGTAACCATTGGAAGGGGTCGGACTCTTCTTAAAAGCCACTCCCCTTGGGCTGTTCTCGTAGTGGGTTTTAGCAGTGCTCCCCTCATTCCAGAAGGGTCACCTAGGATCACGCTACCCCTCTCTGAGGGTTCTGAGTTCTCCTCTCACTTTGAGGGCTGAGTTCTCCGTTTCCCAGAGCTCCTTGAACCAGCAACATCAGGCTACTAGGCCCCTTCCTCTGCCTCCCTGATACGCTGTGTTAATGGTTAAGCTTGCAGTACGCTTACCCTTCAGGATTATCTACGAGCACGCTGTAGGTCGAGCATCTGTCTCCCCCTCTTAGCTGAGAGCTGGGTGCTATGCTCTTCAGCTAGGTAAGTTACTGCTAGCCAGACCAGGCTTGTGACCATGATGATAAGTTGGTGACCCCTCATTTGACGGATTGTTCTATGGGATGTGCCATTTCCATCTATGTGCGCTCCATTTTTGCTATGGACTGCTCCCTCAGAGTGCCGCGGTCACATAGGGTCTCTAGGCCTGTCTAGTAAACAGCCTCTATGACCCCTTAGTAACGTTATCCCTAAAATCCATGTTATGGTAAGTGCGCACACTAAGTCTCTGTGCACTTTCTAAAATCCACACTGTGGTAAGGAAGCACATCAAGCATTTTGTGTTCTTTCTAAAATCCTGTATGGTAGAGGTTACGTGCTGTGGCTTCGTGCCCTTTCTTTGAGTCGGTCAGGCCCCGGTTTCACCTTGAGCCCCACTCTACCTATATATCCCCAGTGATACCGACTTGAACAAGGTGTTGATACCAAGGGTCTGTTGAGACAGTTATTTTATTTTATTTTATTATACAGTTATTTTATTATTTTTTTATAATACTGATGCTTAAGTGTAAGTTTCATGAATGTGACACGTTCCTGGCAGGAGATATGTGCATTTCCTAAAAACTGGCTTGCTGTGAAAAGCATTACATTTGTTTCATGTGTGAGTTCAGACGAAGCCCATCCAGAAGCCTGTTTTTGAAATAGTCTCCTTACATCAATCTAAACAATAGTCAATACATTTTATTTTACATTTTACATGACTATAAAATACGAATGTGTTATATCATGCTGATGCATTGTTACAGTCGCTCAATATCAACATGCCACTTTACAAGCTTATTTCGTAGGCTGAGAACCAGAAATAAAAAGCTTTGTGAATTTAGTATTTTTTCATGTCATTACATTGTTTAAAGCAAAAGGAAAAAATAAGGTAAAATAACATTTTAGAAAAATTATATTTTATTCATAAGTTATGCTTTGTCCTCTGTAGAGGACACCAGGACTCAGTTTTTCTAAAAATAAAATGACAAGAATAGACATGAAAAGGCAAAAACAATGGGAATTAAAAAAATAAAATAAAAATCACCAATCAATTTTTAGGCTTCAGGATTTTTTTTATACCTAACTTTGTTTAGGGATGGTTCTCAACTATGTTATAAAATATATAAGAAAATTATTTGATATACCATTTTGCTTTATGCAATGTGTGTGTAAAAGCTCCATAAACTGGTTCCCTTTCATGGGAACTTCGAACTGCGTCCTCTAGGGGTCGCTATGGGGAACGCCTCGTCGTGACCCGTGTCTGAAGCATACATTGAAAAAAACACCAACTCGTTGGCCGGCGACAGCCATGACGTCACTACCGGTGCGACTATAGTATAAATAGGCGCCGGGAGTAAGTTGAATGGCAGGGCATACGCAGCAGCAGGTCAGGCTGTTGCTTCGTTGCACTCTATGGCGGTGCTCCAGGCATACCAGGCTGATCTGCTGAAAGACCTGGATAAAGGCGAGGGCCTTTCTTCTGATGACATGGCTGAGTTGCGCCGCACCACGGATCTTGCTCTCCGTGCTACTAAGCAGGCTGCCTCTGCCATGGGCAGATCTATGGCAGCGATGGTAGTAACGGAGAGGCGGCTGTGGGTAATCCTGGCGGACATCGGGAAGAAAGAAAGGGGTTTTCTTCTCGATACCCCGGTTTCGCCCTCTGAACTTTTTGGTACATCCGTTGAGACGGTCGTCGAAAAGTTCAGGGAGGCGAAGGCGCGCTCAGCGGCCTTCAAAACCTTCATTCCACGAAGGTCCAGGTCTGAGCCCGAACAACCCAGGGGTCCTGGCCCGTCTCGGTTTGAGGATCAGAGACGAGCACAGAAGGCTAGTGTCGCGACTCGCGCTCCTCCTCCGCCTGCGGGTAGGGGTAGGAAGTATCGTGGGTCAAAGGGAGGTAGGCAAGACCTGAGGGATGTGATCCAGACAAGGCGTCAGCGCTTTCGTCCGGATCAGAGTAATACTTAGGTATCCACTCTTTCCCTCAGGGGGTGTAACATCTACCCTTTTCTT
>NW_015652149.1:88122-88289 GCF_001515625.1 Sinocyclocheilus rhinocerous
CCATGGTGGGTGAGTACGATCCATGTCTAAATATGTTATGTATATAAATATAATGAACTGGTGGTTGTGTGTGTAACCTTCTGCTAGTTTCTTTGCAGTGTTTCCCGGGACCCGTGTGTTTCTGTCCCTTTCTAGGGTAGGTCCTCGGTGGGCACCCCCGCTGCTGG
>NW_015652149.1:88702-89051 GCF_001515625.1 Sinocyclocheilus rhinocerous
CGTCGATATATGTCCAGAAGGTAAGTAAAGCCGGTTCGGCTTCATACTTCCTGGATTATGCGGCCATAACACAGGCTTCTGCGGGAGTTTTGTGATTATCAGGCCCCCGGCGCATCACTGCAAAAATTTTCCTGGACGTCCGGGCTGGGGGTTACGCTTTTTCATGCTACCCTGACTGGTCTAGCGTATGTGTCTCGCTCTGAGGGGTTTTCCCGATCACCAGGATATCCCCTTGAAACATCGCCCCCCTCACCATTGAGGGTTACTGTGAGTATGATGTTTCTTTCGAGCGTTAATCCTCTCTGAGGAGTTGGATTCCTCGCTCCATGGGCTGTCCTCGTGGTAGTAT
>NW_015652149.1:90204-107725 GCF_001515625.1 Sinocyclocheilus rhinocerous
ACAGCATGTTGAAAAAAGAAGTGTAATAATGGGAGTAGTAATTGGCCAGATTTTCATAATAATATCTAATATTTCATAAGAATATTGATATATAATTTGTTTTCCTATTCAATTATTTTGTCTCCCAAAATGTGTAATAAACATGCTTTTAGTCCTGGTGTCCTCTACAGTGGACATGTATGAAATTATGTCCAGTTTCATAACAGAAGGTCATATGTTGATTTGAAACCCCGTAACATTTTCCTGAGATGTTGATTTATGACAAACAATTAGAAAATTAATCAGATTGAAATTATAATTACAAAATATTATCATATTTCCATAAGGATGTACAATTTTATCACTAAATTAATGTCAGCCATTTTTAAAGCCCAAGGAAAGGGAGTGGTCATGGTGAAACATCCAATCATGTGGCATCTCTGCAAAGCCCTGAATGTGCTCTGTTCAGGACATCCAAACTTACAACTGTGACATGTGAGGTCTCAGAGAAATTCACTAAAATATAATGTCCACTACAGAGGCAAAAACTCCAAATTTGTTTTCCTATTCAATTATTTTGTCTCCCAAAATGTATAATAAACATGCTTTTAGTCCTGGTGTCCTCTACAGTGGACATGTATGAAATTATGTCCAGTTTCATAACAGAAGGTCATATGTTGATTTGAAACCCCGTAACATTTTCCTGAGATGTTGATTTATGACAAACAATTAGAAAATTAATCAGATTGAAATTATAATTACAAAATATTATCATATTTCCATAAGGATGTACAATTGTATCACTAAATTAATGTCAGCCATTTTTAAAGCCCAAGGAAAGGGAGTGGTCATGGTGAAACATCCAATCATGTGGCATCTCTGCAAAGCCCTGAATGTGCTCTGTTCAGGACATCCAAACTTACAACTGTGACATGTGAGGTCTCAGAGAAATTCACTAAAATATAATGTCCACTACAGAGGCAAAAACTCCACAGCTGGGTCTCAGGAGGTTAATGCCGATAAACATTGATATCTGACACGCTGAGAACATCTAGTGGATTGAAACAGCACTGCAGTCTGTATTTGGAAGAATTTCACCAGCTTGTCTGCCTCATCCTGCTGCTAAACAATTACTAAACAATATTCCAGCACACTTTTCTAACTGTACCTGGACTTTAGAGAACACATGTGATGCAGAATGACAACACTAATGATAGTGTCATTATTATTTGTTTGGTTGAACAAACTGTGTCATTAAAACCGACCTCAAAGATAGAAGAGAATCAGATAGACCTTTATAAAGTTTCAGACCTTATATGAACATTAACTGCAAACTAAACATAACTGCCAGTTAAATTCATTATAGACCCTGTTTGTATTCATGTGTTTGTTTTATTTTTATTAAAGATATAAACAAATATATGATATGATTAACTAGATTATTTTGAACCTGAACAAATCTAAAGGATACCCTTATTTTAAACTTCAAAAGGAAATCAGTGAAATACAGTGATAAGCGGAGTTTCAAGCACACCGGTAAACACTGCTTTAAGAACACAGTCAAGACAAATTAGCAATTTTGGGCCCTATGAAAGAATATGGGGTTGGGCCCCTACCGCACCAAACATTATTCTAATTTTATAGCAATAGTTTGGACAGGACCCTTTTCTATTCTAACACAACAATGCCTCTGTGTATAAGGCAAGGTAAAAAAAAAATAATAATAAAAAAGATTGATTCGGTCAGTGTGGAAGAATTTGACTGGTCTACAGAAAGCCAAAACCTGTTCATTAGAAGGGGGGGGTCCAATACTTTTGGCAATATAGTGTACAAGCCAACCTAGCTATTCAAAACCTGTGTCTGCAATTCAATGATATTGACCTATTACTTTTGCTGTTGCTTTTGACCACTAGGTATCAGTAACGTAATTCATTCAGAACCTGTTTTGTGGACATAGACTTTCTGTACCACACTATTCTGCTGATATGGAAAGAGTTTGACTACTTAATCAGTTATATTAATAGAAATGCTTCACTGGGGCAAACAAAAAAATCCATAGCAGCATTTCCAGCAGTATCCAACATTTCTCAATCATGATCTTACACAGCTATTGTTTTTAGGTCAAACTCGATTTGTGAAAACTTTCCCAAACGCAGTTTATCGCGTGTCTTTGTTTCTCTTTGCACTGCTCTTTTTTTCTTCTGTCATAATGTCATACGTTGCTGTTCCAGTGAATAATGGTTTTCCAAGCCATTAGATAAATCATACACGGCTCTAATAGACTATTGTGATTTGTGTAATCTTTCACAATATAAAGGTTTGGTTGTTTTACCTTACCTTTTATGAGTCCTTGGCTTCTATTTTCTGTACAGGCTAACAGCGACGGCCACCGATCAAGAGATAGAGTTTTATATGAAAAAATGGCTCCATCTTGCATGCGACCGAGACGGAGGGAGGAGAAAACAAGAAAAACGAAGGAGTGTCCAAGACACCTATATGTCAGTTACATTGTGTTTTTACTATATGTGTGTAATAATTTGTATTATACCATGGTCTGTCTGAATACTTGATTCCGATTGGCTCTAAGGTGTGCATTAAAACCATTGGTAACACTTTACAAGGTTTCATTGGTTAAAATTAGTTTACTACTTTAGTTAACACGAACTAAGGATTTTTCTAGAGCATTTATTAATCTTAGTTAATGTTAATTACAATGTTTATTAATACATTATTAAAATCAAAAGTTGAATTTAACATTAGTTAATGCACTGTGAACTAATATGAACAAAAAATGATCGACTGTATTTTTATCTAACATTAACAAAGTTGAATAAATACTGTAAAGGGGGAGTCAGACCAAAAGACATAGGGACTAGGTTTGCCCAGACAAGATCTTTCTTGAATGCACGCTCGCATTCATTTTCAGATCATGCTACCCTTGCTAGATGGTGAAAAAGTTACATTACCTTACATGCACCTTTAACAATAACAAAAAATAAGTACAATAATTACAATTTCCTGTAATTATATTTTGTTTAAGGGATTTTGTTTAATTTGGCTTTTAAATTGTTTTGTGTATGTGTGTGTGTGTGTGTCTTCAACGCCATTGTATTATCTGCATTCTGTTACTGAGTCAACTGTTTTTTTTTCATTTGTGTGTTCATTAAAGGCCTGCAAGATTGCCATGACGCTGATGGGCCCAGTCAAGGAGGTCAATAATCCTATACGTTTGGATTGTTCCTGTTGCTAAGGTTCTGTAGTGTTCACTTCTGCATTGTCAGACAAGTTAGTTTTTTTTGGATAAGCTAACATATTCACAGCTACTGAAAATATTTTTTGTTTTTATTTAGTTTCTACAATATTTTCTATACACCTATTTTGTTTATTGTTCTGTTTCTGTTTTTTCATGTTTAGATTGCTTCCCAGTTTTGGAAATGTAATCATGCAATGGGTTTTTTATTGGCAATGTTAATAAATGATGCATTTTGTTCAGAAATGTGTTTGGATCATCTGTTCAGAATCAGAATCAGAATCAGAAGAGCTTTATTACCAAGTATGTTTACACACACAAGGAATTTGACTTGACGACAGGAGCTTCCAGTGTAGAAGAAAGTACAAACATAGTGCAGACATACATGATAGTGCAGACATACATAGGAATAACACAGTAGGGATGTAATATAACACTAATATAATAAAAAAAGAAAAATTGAATAATGTACTATATACAGAAATAGAAGTATAGGAAAAAATGTAATTGTTTAGATAAATGTACATATATGTTTATTAGTGTGCAGATATGTTATTTACAAAGTGTGCAGTTTAATATAAATATACTATGTTAGTTGTGATGGACGATGTATAATTATGAAAGATTAATTGTTCAGACTGAATATAGCTTGTGGGAAAAAACTGTTCTTGTGCCTGACTGTTCTGGTGGTCAGTGCTCTGTAGCGCCGACCAGAAGGCAACAGTTCGAAGAGAGAGTGGGCTGGGTGTGAGGGGTCCAAGGTGATTTTTGTAGCCCTTTTTTCTCACTCTGGAGATGTAAAGATCTTGGAGGCTGGGCAGAGGGACACCAATAATCCTCTCAGCAGTCCTGACTGTCCGTTGTAGTCTCTTGATGTCTGATTTGGTTGCTGAACCAAACCAGACAGTTATGGATGAACACAGGACAGACTCAATGATAGCAGAGTAGAACTGTTTCAGCAGCTCCTGTGGCAGGTTGAAGGCCCACATTAGGGTCAGGTGTGGTTTATGTGGTTTGTTGTTGGGTTACATGTGTCATTGCTAAGGCTTCCTTGAGACCCAAATATGGCAATCAGGAGAGGGCCGTATAATTGCCATACTTCCACGTGGTATGTGGGCCAGAGCAAGGTGTCGGATCTGGACCAGAATTAAAATGAACTGTTACCCAGATTTGGGCCAGTCCAACTTTATTTGTTTTGTTCTTGGCTGACATGTGGTATTGATATGGTTTCCTTGTGGCCCAAATCTGGGAAATGGGAGCAGACCACCCAAGTGCCATCATTCCTCACGGTATGTACATCACTATTCTGATCTGTGGTAACTTTCAGATGTAAGTACGGGTCAGCTGACCTTTTCCCTGGGTCATTAACATCACTATTCTGATCTGTGAAAGCTTTCACAGGTCAGTTTGGGTCAGGTAAACCTTCTTCCCATTGACAACTTTATGGCGGAGGGCAGCAGATTTTCCTCAAGAATTTGATAGTATTTTTCCCCATCCATTTTTCTTCTATCCTGACAAGTGCTCCAGTCCCTGCTGCAGAGAAATCATAGCAGAAAATTAGCACCTCAGCTGACCCGTAGTGAACTGTGACAGTTTCCACAGATCAGAATAGTGATGTTAGTGACTGAACCGTTATCTGACCATAACTGCACTGTGAAAGTTTTCACAAATCAAAATAGTGATGTAAATGAATCAAGGAAGGGTTAACTGACCAACACTGCACTGTGAAACTTTTGCAAATCAGAATATTGAAGCCAATTACTCAAGGAAAGGTACAACAACCAAAACTTTATTGTCAAACAAAGTGTACAATTGTATATGTGTATTATAGGCTACACAAAACGGGGGGCAGAGCAAAGAGAAACACTGCCACGCGATAAACTGCGTTTGGGAAAGTTTTCACAAATCGAGCTCGACCTAAAACAATGTTTTTGTATTCCAGCAGTCTGCGTGTTTATTGGTAACAGATGTTAAACATGAAGAACGCCTTTCTTTCACATTCCTTACTAGCGGACTTACCAAGGGGTTTACGGACAAGAGCTTTGCTGTGAAAAAATTCACAGATCAAGCTGGTGAATATGACACCGGTTTCATTCCTCTAAGTGTCCAACTTTTGGAGCTATAGGCATTATAAAATTGAGAGCCGCTACGAAAAAAACCTGATTTCGGCCCGAAGGACAGCGTCACCTGAATTCACAAATCATGGAGAACGACACTCGGTATTATTGTCTTGTCTATGACAGCGCACTGTGTATTTATAGCCAAAGGAAATCTGAATATCACACCGCAAACTATCTTTACTGTGGTCTAAAAAACGTACCATGAATTATGATCCGATGGTGGCTGAAGATAAAGAAAATGACTCACGGTCACATAATGACGCACAGCCTATTAGGACACAGATTTCTAAGAAATGACTTGTACAGACTGTGCATGACCTTTTGTTCTTGCTAAGTTTTAGAGAATCTGCCTAAATATACTTTCACATGTGTGTACAAAAAAAGCAGTCAAGATGAGCTGATCTCTCTTTGGCTGTGTTAGAACACATTTTAGTCTGTTGCCTATATTTAGTAAAGCTTGTTTTGTGATACATTATTTTGCTTCATTTACTCTTTATCAGTTTTATATTTATTTGTGTGAGCTAAGAACGAAACTTAAAATTGTTTCCTGTGTAATTTCGTAAGATAAGTGAGGGAAGATAAGTTTCGTTTGTAAAGAATCAGCCCTCACAGACGTGGCAGCTTTCAGATGGAAAACCTTTAAAAACCAGCAGAGGAAAGATCTCAGTCTTCACAAGACACAGCGGAAGAACAGCACACTTTTCTGGAGAACATAGACATCTAACTATGGCAGTAAGTATAGGCAAATCTTTACATTCGACATCAAACTCCTGATGAACAAAAATCAACATCATACAGTGAGCACCAAGATGTGCTGAATATGTAAGGAATAATTGACTCCGGGCCGTTGAATTATTAGAAAAATAATGCACACCCGATGCTCGGACGGCGGTAAAGTTAGTTTGATGTTTGACATTCATTAGACATTCGGGGTTTTTTGCCAATTAAACTCTTTCCAGCTTTTATGTTTTGAGCCCAAACTAACTCAGATAGACATAAATATATGCCCTTTATGTTGCACAAGGCTTAATTTCTAGGAATTAAAAAATAATAATTAACCATTTAAATGAATTAAACAATTTAACTGCAATAATATAAATCCATTAAACGACAACACCATTTGATCTAAAGGTATCAAACCAACTGTAAAATATTCAGAATATTATTCCCTATAATGCACACGGCTTGTTTTTCAGACACCTTTATCTCAAACTGTGTCAGAGTTTAATTCATTTAAGTGGGTACAGTATAATAAACGTGAAAAATATGGTTTCAGTGCTATATATAAAAACAGTAAAGGCATAATCTGAAAAAACAAGCCGTGTGCATTATAGGGAATAATATTCTGAATATTTTACAGTTGGTTTGATACCTTTAGATCAAATGGTGTTGTCGTTTAATGGATTTATATTATTGCATACATTAAAAGTTGTAAAATTATTATAAAAAACATAAAATTGTAATGTGGTGTAGTGGTGCCTGGAGAAGTGGGTATATTTAGTTCACCCCAAAATGGGCCAGTAGTATTTGCATATTGTCACTTAACTTCTGCTGCTTGACTTCACGGAGTAAGAATCATTATGAAATAAAAATTTGCCACAGAAGAGGTGCAGATTTTGCAATAATTTAAAAAAAATAGACTGCAGCAATTAACATTTTGTCAGAACCTCTAGTACATTACATGCTATTTTGTTTAGTTGTCTGTTCGTATGAGAATAATGTCGTGACTATCAATTTATCCAGAATTGATCCCCCCATCCCCACCACCTGCTGCGATATCAAATAGGACCACAGGGAAACGCCAAAAGACCACTAAACCTGCTGTCTTGATCTTACTGTACATGCTACTATACGCAGTGTTGGGGGTAATATATTACAAGGAATGCCAGTTACGTAATCAGATTACTTTTTTCAAGTAACTAGTAAAGTAACGCATTACTTTTTAATTTACAAGAGAATATCTGAGTTACATTTTCAATTTATTGACTGACAGCTCTCCTGTCCCCATGAGTTTTCTCTGTATTAGAGCTGTTTTTACTGTTTGAACGCATTCGTTTACTGGATCCTTGGACTGAAATGTTTACAGGAGTTTACTGGTTTTTAAGCTATTGTTTTCGTTGTAATGTACTGATTCAAATTAGTAATCAATAATTAACTATTATTTTACCACTCTGCGCGCATCCCCTGACATGCTCTCGCGCATGAAGAAGCAGCATCTCTGTCTGTCGGCAATCAGCATCCTCTCTGACTGACGGAGCGGGCGCAATCATCAAACTTATTTCAAAGGAAGCGGTGCCACGGTCCTGACCGCATCACTGTCTTTACTGGGTGTTTTTAGGGAATATTTGTATTTTTTACATGCGATTGGATTAGCTATTCGTGTGGTGGACTGTCATGATTTTGCCTAATGCAGGACACTAATGAATGATGCACATCATTTAGAAGTGGGTATACGCAAAGCCGACTGACAAAGAAGTCGCTGTATTATGGAGGGCCAAACCTGCAAAAACAATAAATACACAAATAAATAAATAAATATGCAAATAAATAAATAAATGTGTGTATAAATACACAAATTCTTGTTTAAATACTTTAAATAATAGTTGGTTGTGTTACTGTAATTAATTTTCCTCAAATGCTATTGAAGTTAGAAAAGTGTATACCAATGTCATATGTAACTTTAGAGAGAGACCCTAGATTTGCGAATATCCGTTTGTAAAGTCACAGATACTGTACGGACAATACAGCTCAGTTTTTTATGTATCTTGCTCTGTTAACCGGAAAAAGTGACTTTACGTAGGCCATACTGGATTTACACCATGCATTTCCTGTCAGCGGGAAAGCCGCGCCCCCAGCTATCACAAGACCCGACCAAGTCCGTGGTTGACACCCTCTCATTAGCATGTTGTGCAGAGGAAAAATAAATGTGGAACTACATTCAGAAATAAATGAGTGATCAAAGGAAAATAAATAGGATGAGTTTAGCATTTCCTTAAACATTTTCCATTTGCCCACTAATTTATTTTATTTATTTGCCTACTTTAATCACACGTTTAATTATTTCTATATCTATTTAAACAAGAATTTGTGTATTTATACACACATTTATTTATTTATTTGTGTATTTATTTATTTATTGTTTTTGCATGTTTCGTCCTCCGTACCGTATACCTGCGTAGGCTACACCCTCCACTACACCACTGGGCTAACTGATAAAATCATCAGGGCAGCGCTGACAACACCTTTTTGTGCAAACTGCGTGACCGTATTGTGCGTGTGCGAGCACGTGTGATTGCAGTAATTCCTGAGTGCTGTATAGGTACTGTATAGGTACGTTATTACAGTAACTATGCAAAGTGATATGGAGCTGTAATGCGGTCAAGAGAGCTGCCTGGAACTACATTCGCCGTGCGTTTCCCTGAAAATAATTGCACACCTCAGAACGTTCGTCAGCCAATCAGATTCAAGCATTCAACGGCCGCGTAGTATAAATTGCTTTTAATGCACCTAGCTGTCATAGTATTGTAGCTTTTTGATAAAATGTGAATATGAAAATGGCTTATGTTCATTTAAACACAGTTTACAACAAAATATATTTTAAAAATGTACTATTTTGTACATGCTCTTGATTTTTTAATTATTGTAGGTACACAAATGACAGTTTGCAGCTTGTTTAGACTTCATTTATATTTACAGAATTCACCTTAACATTTTGCTTAGAAAAAAAAACATACAAAAAGGGATGTAATGTTTGTAAATGATTAACCATTGTGTTTACTGTACTGTATGACGGTGCCAAGTACGCTCTGCATGACACTTTAGTACATACTTCATTACTCCATACACCATTATTGCTGATACTATTGCTATAATTCTCCTTAAATGTGCTTTACTTTGTGTCTCCTGTAGGACTGTTCAGTGTTTGGTTTCCATACAGGATGCACATAGTGTGTATTTGTGAAGTTAGAAGTGAACTGTCATTTCATTTCACTTTATATGCGAATATGACTAAAACAAAACATACCTCAACTAACTGTACTTTATCTTCCCAGGCAGACTTCAGCCCCCAAAAAAATGCTCGAAAAGCAAAGCCACACGTCTGTAAAAAAGAGCACATTGCAATAAAAGATCTGAAGACAAAAGATGAGATAAAACATCGACATATGAATAAAACATATCTTCCGAAAGACATCCCTGATTATCCTTCTCCTGTTGAATTTCACATCACAGAAGTAGCTCATGTCACTAACAAGACGAGCCTGGAAGACATCTGGAAGTCAGAGGGATTCATGGGTCTTGATGAAGATTCGTTTTCATGGTGGAGCCTGAAGATTAATGAAGCGGATATAAGAGCAGCTGAGGAGCGTTACCTCGAGAAATTGTTCCCAGAGATAACCAAAGAACAAAAAAGAGCTCATCCGCCGTTCCTGAGTGAATTCACCACATCACCCTTGTTCCTGAACGAATTCTCACGCTACGGTAACTTCCGCTTCACCTTTCCTCTGACTGAGCTGATGGAAGCCTACAAGAAGCAGAAGTGTGAGGGTCAAGAGCCAGTTCTCCGGATCTACGGGACCAAACTGTTCAAGCAGGAGATTGAGTATGTTGTTCTCGTTCACAGCCCTCTGGTTAATACGCTGTTCAGTCAATTTCCAAAGCTAACACACAGCCCATGGGTTGCTTATGATGGACATCAAATCATCTGGAGAGCCCAAGCCATTTGTGAAACTCACAACTTCCAACTGGCAATCAGTGGAGACACAGCAGTGGCAGAACCCATGTATTCACATCAGTTTTATGTGTGGGATCATGTTAGCCTTGTCTTTTACGCCGAAGACGTCCTGACCTTCCCTAAAAGAAGGCTTAAGGCAAGCCTCAGTTGTTGTGATCTGGATCCAAATGTATACCTTTCAAATGGAGAAAACTGCTCTTCACTTGCTGAAGCTGAGGAATTAATTGAAAGATTGCCAGAAGATGAATCTGAAAAAGAAGATGAAAAAGAAGAAGATAAATCAGTGGAGGTGAAAATGGAAAAGGACTAAAGGAGTGCAAGTTCTGTAAGAACTTTTACAGTTTGGTGTATTTGTATGGTTTTGCCCTTTGTTAAAAATAGCTTAAATAAGATAAACAAATAAATAAAAGGTGGGGGTGATTTTTAACTTATATTTGTTACTTGTCATTGAGAGGCTATAATGAGTAAAAAAAAAAAAACTTTGAAACTGTCTGAATATTGCATGATGTGGTTGAATATTATTAGTTTTTTTCCAAACTTAAAATGCTCTCCGTCGTTCTTTCACTGATCTGGGCTGCGTTTCCCAAAAGCATCGTAAGCCTAAGTGGATCGTAGACTTATTGCCTCCAATGCTCTCTCTGATTAACTTACCTTACCATGCTTTTGAGAAACGCACCCCTGCTCATTGTTTTAGAGTCTCACAAAGATTACAATTAAGCTTTTACTTTGTATCGTTGTGCTGCCAATTACCCAGCATGCCTTGCGACTTCTGCCTGTGTATTGATAATTGTGCCAATAAACCATATGGTGAAATACAGAATGTGAACCTGACTCACTTGGTTGTGATCAGCAGCAGTTTCACAGGGTTGACTGATCACGTTTCCAGACCCTGTTCCAGCACATTGACTGAAGCCTCCAGCGCCTCCTGCAGGAAACATGACAAAACTACACCTTCTGAAGAACCTGTGACATGAGAATAATGAGCTCACAAGAACTAACCACAAACACAGGCCGAGTGTAGATCCGGTGGATGCTGCATTTGTAGAAGGCTAGCGTTCCAAGCAGACATTAGCTGGGATGTACATTTTGACAAAAAAAAAAAAAAGGAAAAACGTGAGACTACAGACGTTTTCCTATATATACAGTAATAATTTGATAGGAATACAATGTAATCAGGGCCGCCCCACGCCTTTATGGGGCCCTAAGCAGAATTTTATTTGGGGGCATTTATTTGATTTCATGCTGAGCCAGAGACAGACGCGCTCACATTTAAATAGACATTTCAATTAAGTACTAGCAAAAAAAGAAGAAAAAAAAGGTTTACCACGGAAAGCGGCAATAATAATCCTTTCAATTAAAATATGACATATGTTTTATTCCTATCAAATACACATTGTGTAGGTAAATATAAAGTTTACTTTGTTTTTCTCCCAGTTCACTGGCCACTTACTTTCATGTATTTCAGGAGAAACGGGTGAATTGCGTGATGTTTATTTTGTATTATTGCTTAATGTACATAACAAGACAGGGAACAACCAACAATGTAAGACACTTCCATTGAGACAAACACAGAGTTTACATTAAAGAAGAAGAAGAAGAAAAAATTATATATATATATATAAATAAATAAACACAAGGAGCAAGGATGAAAACATGGTTTTCAATCCTGGTCCTGACGACCCAATGCTCTGCACATGTTGTACGTCTCTCTTATCTAACACACTCAGTTAATGGAGCTGCCTCCTAATGAGCTGATGATCTGAATCAAGTAAGGGGGAAAGAAAATGTGCAGAGTGGTGGGTCTCCAGGAAGGGTATATTATTGCTCACATTACTGTGCCAGATAGTGAATTCATTGGCACAACAGTACAGACTCCAGGATTTGTCATTGTATCCAAACCAGCAATCACTCACTCCTTTCCTCCTGATGTCTTTATATGACACTACTATTTCAGCACCCTTCCCACTCCATTCAGCCTCCCAGTAACAGCGTCCAGTCAGACTCTCAACACACAGAACCTGCTCACAGCTATCAAATCTCTCTGGATGATCAGGATACGGCTGCGGTTCTGTCACATGTATAATCTTCCTCTTCTCATCAGACAACACAAGTTGAGTGTGTGCTGTGTTTGGTGTGTGTGAATGTGTGTCAGAGAAAAGACCTACATTTTCTCAGTCCTGGTGTGATTCTTAAATGTTCTCCATTGTCCACACTAGAAAGAGACAAATAGAAACTATGAGAAATTATTGATTATTAAAAGTCTAATAAACTTATATCTACTGTCCAAACTTCTACAGTGAAATATTATGACAATCGACTTACAAATTGGCCAAAACATATTTTTATTAAGTCTGTTGTTTTGCACATGTTTCTGTGAGGGGTAGGTTTAGGGGTAGGATTTGGGTTAGGCTATAGAAAATATCATTAACCTGTTATAAAATCAGTGGACGTCTATGCAATGTACTTAATAATATAGTCAAACAAACATGAGTGTGTGAGTGTGGTAAACAATACTGATATTTCAAATCACTAAAACAAACATGCCCCTACCCCCAAAAGGATCCCGCCCCTATTTTAATCGACTTGCAGTAGATCAGGCAAGTGTCCTTGCTTGATTGCTGATCGTAAGCCTTCTTTTAAATGTTTAATTCCGCAGACATTTTCTTTTTTTCTGCCGTCTGTCTCTTTCGGTAGTCGTTCTGCTAATGTCCGTCCTGTGCACTGAGCGCTCTCTCCTCCCCCTCATGAGTAGACACCTCCAAAGACACATCAGCTCAAAAAGCCAACAGCACCCATAACTTAGTGAGGATAAATTCAAGACCAGGTGACTAAACACAAAATAAATTGTTCAAACAGTTCAAAAACTCTCAAAATATCAACATTATTTCGACCAAGGTATAAATTTAAAGGAGGGATAAGCGAGTTCTGGTAAACAATACTGATATTTCAAATCACTAAAACAAACATGCCCCTACCCCCAAAAGGATCCCACCCCTATTTTAATCGACTTGCAGTAGAGCAGGTAATTGTCATTGTACAAGTACAACGAAATTGAAATGCAATCATTTGGGTGCATGATCTAATAAAATAAATCTAAAATAAAATAAATAAATCTAATAAATAATAAATAACAGGAACTAAAATAAAAACACACCATACCATACACAAGACATGTCACATTCAGCAGACAGTTACACGACTCATATTCAGCATTGCACATGATGTTCTGTTTAAGTTATTCCAGTATTTAAAATAGATATGGTGGGTAGACACGCCCCTCACTGCTGATTGGCTACAAGTGTGTTTTGGTACTCGGTTCGACACACTTTTCAAAAGCGTTTTTCAAATATTGCTTACCAAAACTGAATTAAATTGAATTGAATTAAATGTCTTTATTGTCATTGTACAAGTACAACGAAATTGAAATGCAATCATTTGGGTGCATGATCTAATAAAATAAATCTAAAATAAAATAAATAAATCTAATAAATAATAAATAACAGGAACTAAAATAAAAACACACCATACCATACACAAGACATGTCACATTCAGCAGACAGTTACACGACTCATATTCAGCATTGCACATGATGTTCTGTTTAAGTTATTCCAGTATTTAAAATAGATATGGCTTTGGCATAGAAACTATTCTTTAGTCTGTTCATTCGAGTTTTCAGTATCTTCTACCGTCTGCCCGAAGGTAACAATTCAAAACGAAAATTACCTGGGTGGGATGGGTCCATGGGTCCTCATCCATGGACCCAAAAGGTGGCCATCAAACACTGATTTGATTTGTTTTTATGTTAATTAATAAAATATATATTTTTAAGAAGTCTTCACTTTACAGCAAGTGCCGGAAATGTTCACACAGTACTGTATGTGTATACATATAACTAATAAAATAAAATAAATAAATCTAATAAATAATAAATAACAGGAACTAAAATAAAAACACACCGTACCATACACAAGATGTCACATTCAGTAGACAGTTACACGACTCATATTCAGCATTGCACATGATGTTCTGTTTTCCATGGACCCAAAAGGTGGCCATCAAATACTGATTGGATTTGATTTTATGTTAATTAATAAAATATATATTTTAAGACGTCTTCACTTTACAGCAAGTGCCGGAAATGTTCACACAGTACTGTATGTGTATACATATAACACCCAACACTGATTATCAATATTAGTGATCTTGTGTAAAATCCTGTTACTGCCCCACGTACTTGAGTATCTGCAGATTATAGTTTGAGAAGATTAAATAAGACACTAAGAAGTGTCAGTGCTAAAATTAGGAAAACTACACTGTAAAAAAATCCTGTTAATTTACAGTAAAATAATGTACTGTTAATTTTACAGTTATTTGCCATAATCTACATTACAGTATGTTGTTGTAAAAATACCATGAACTAAATTAAAACTCAAGTCAATTCATTTCATTTGCAGAAACCGGCTGCCTTAAACTGGCTGACTGACATTTAAACTAATAAACTAATATATATAAACTATATGAGCATATTATTCCCATTAACTTATTTCATTTGAATTCACTAAAAAAGAATATTACTTAAAGTAAAAATAACCAAATAAAACAAAATCATTAAAACTAGAAACATCAAGAAAAATATCTTGCAGATAACTGCTAGCTAACAACAGCATGTGCATTTAAAATTATGTAAGAGATTCTCACTGTATCAGCAACTACACCATTTCTGCCTTTAAATAAAGCAACATACAGCATAGCATCAGTGTTTCTCAGCTCATCACTGACTGAATCACAGGCTCTACTCTTCAGCACAATGGAGACCCACAAAACTCAGACAACAGAAACGCTTTAAATCCCAACAAAATGTTAAACACCAACAGATCTCTTCTTTTGTTTCTTGTGAAAAAAACACATTAAATACCACTTCAGTCCAACATTTACAATTAAATTTTTTCATTAACTTTGACTAACACTTTAGTGAAATTAACTTGTTTTGTTTAATAAATTTGACTGTTAGGTTTTACAGTACATTGCTGTTTTTTCTTCTTCTTGATTTTACGGTAATCTACTTGCAACAGAGTTGACAGTAAATTACTGTTTTTCTACAGTCTGTTGCCATAAATTACTTTACAGTTTAATATTGTAAAAATATGTTTCACGAGTCACGTGGGGGCAGCGACCAAGATGGCAGCATGTTTGAGATCTTCGTGCCACTCAGGAGTTAATTTACTCTAATCGCTTATAATCCTACAAGTTTACGTGATCATATGCTCACCGCAGATAGTTAAGAAGTCAGTGCATTAAGAATTCTGAAAAAGAGCACAAAAAGTTATGGCTACGTCAAGATATTTTAAAGCTACAAGCCGTCCTTCCACACGGAAAGTCCCGGCACACGAAATTGAGGACGATACTTCAGACACGCCCAGCAGCCCTAAAGATTCGAATGAAAGCCTCAACTGTCAAGCCAGAAACTGTTCGTGGAAGTTTCTAAAATGAGCTCTACACTGTTTCAACTATTAAACAAACCAGGCAGAACTGAAAACAACGGTAACGGCTATTCAGGAGAGATTGGGAGAAGCAGAGGAGCGTATCGCTCATCTAGAAGATTATTCGGAGAGACTGGTGAATGACAGCAGTGCCAGGAAAAAACAAGTGGATGTGTTATGGAACCGTGTAAAAACTCTCGAAAACCAGAGCAGACGAAATAACGTAAGGCTGGTGGGCCTTAAAGAGACTTACGGTGCTAATGGGACTTTGTTGACTTGCATACAGAGGATTCTGAAGGAGGGCCTCGAGTTAGACACAGGCGGAGAGTTCGAGATCGAAAGAGTGCATCGGCAGCTGACTTCCATGCCGAATTCAGATCAGCCCCCGAGACCGGTTCTGATCCGCTTCTTAAGGCAGTCTGCAAGAGATAAGGTGATCAACGTGGTGAAAGGGAAGCGGGGAGTTGTCTGGGAGGACTCTTGCCTTTCGTTGTTTCCAGATATGTCGAAAGAACTCTCTGCTCTGAGGAAGACTTTCACCCCGGCGAAACGGAGACTGCGGGAACTCGACGTGAGATATTCACTCACCTTTCCAGCAACACTACGTTTCAAGTGGAACGGGAAGAATGAGAGCTTCACTAACGCGGAGGCAGCTGAAATATTTATTAATGAACATTGTCACTGAGGAGCATGTGCAACAAATTAAGGTGGGCCTATGTATTTCATGAACATTTAAACTCAGTTATTTGGGAATGTAGATACTGAATGATAACTCCCAAGTGGCCAAGAAGACAGCGTGCACAGGAGCTGCGATTTTTTCTTTTTTGTTTCTGTTTTTTTCCCTCTTTCCCCATTCTTCATGGTGAAGAAAAGTGGATGCCTGGAAAAGAGGGATGGGGAGTTGTCGGACCGTGTTCTGTTTATTTTTGTATACGGTATTGTTCACATGTTTCAAAGTTCAGAGAGTTTGAAAGGTTAAGTTTTGAAAAACTAAAATTAGGAAGGTTTTGGTTAACGGCATTTTTTCATATACTGGGGTCTCAGAGTTCTACGTTGTTAATAGAGGATAAATTGTTAAAGGTGGGCACAGACTTAGGAGAATAGACAATAAGATAGCAATGAAAAAACACCTTTTTCTCTCACAGTCATAAAACGTATTCAAGGGTTAATTTTTTTCTTAGTATCAAGCATTTTGACTGCTCAAGTAGTTAAAAGCAACTTTTTACAGTGATACTCTTGTTGATCAATTAATGTGCCTGGTTTAATGTCCCTGTTAATGCCTATGATTTCTATCAGCTATTACAACAGTGTTGGTTATTAATTATTCATGTTTCAGAGAATTGTTCTCTTAGGTAGTTTTTGCAGCAGTGTATTTATAATGAATGTAATGAATGTTAACGTGGAAGTTTATCCAGGCACTTATTTTACTAACTGTGCTCATTGAAATCATAGATTCTAAGATTTCCTAATGTAGGCTACCAAGGAAAGGTCAAAAGGATTTGAACATCATGAAGTTAGGTCTGCAGTTTATACTACGAATAAACACATAAAAATACTTTTAATTTTACAATTTGGAGAAGATCTGGTGTATTAAAGCTGTATTAGATAAATTAATAAGCATGTTTTAAGCAAAATTAAAAAAGGCAAAAAGTGTAGACATCTAGACTTTTTTAAGCCATTTGATTAAAAAGTTACACATGGAAAAATAAGTGCAATTAGTTAGCTGTTGGAACCAGGAATGCCCTCTTTGGATAGTGTGTTAAATTTAACAAGTTCTGAGCATTTGTGATATCCAAGATCAAATCTGACAAACCTCAGTATCTGCAGCTGACAGTTTGGACTCTTCACTCCATCAGAGAGCAGCTTCACTCCTGAATCCTGCAGGTCATTGTTACTCAGATCCAGCTCTCTCAGGACACAGTTTGAGGATTGTAGAGCTGATGACACAATTTCACAATC
>NW_015652149.1:107807-115316 GCF_001515625.1 Sinocyclocheilus rhinocerous
CCTTAAAGAGACTTACGGTGCTAATGGGACTTTGTTGACTTGCATACAGAGGATTCTGAAGGAGGGCCTCGAGTTAGACACAGGCGGAGAGTTCGAGATCGAAAGAGTGCATCGGCAGCTGACTTCCATGCCGAATTCAGATCAGCCCCCGAGACCGGTTCTGATCCGCTTCTTAAGGCAGTCTGCAAGAGATAAGGTGATCAACGTGGTGAAAGGGAAGCGGGGAGTTGTCTGGGAGGACTCTTGCCTTTCGTTGTTTCCAGATATGTCGAAAGAACTCTCTGCTCTGAGGAAGACTTTCACCCCGGCGAAACGGAGACTGCGGGAACTCGACGTGAGATATTCACTCACCTTTCCAGCAACACTACGTTTCAAGTGGAACGGGAAGAATGAGAGCTTCACTAACGCGGAGGCAGCTGAAATATTTATTAATGAACATTGTCACTGAGGAGCATGTGCAACAAATTAAGGTGGGCCTATGTATTTCATGAACATTTAAACTCAGTTATTTGGGAATGTAGATACTGAATGATAACTCCCAAGTGGCCAAGAAGACAGCGTGCACAGGAGCTGCGATTTTTTCTTTTTTGTTTCTGTTTTTTTCCCTCTTTCCCCATTCTTCATGGTGAAGAAAAGTGGATGCCTGGAAAAGAGGGATGGGGAGTTGTCGGACCGTGTTCTGTTTATTTTTGTATACGGTATTGTTCACATGTTTCAAAGTTCAGAGAGTTTGAAAGGTTAAGTTTTGAAAAACTAAAATTAGGAAGGTTTTGGTTAACGGCATTTTTTCATATACTGGGGTCTCAGAGTTCTACGTTGTTAATAGAGGATAAATTGTTAAAGGTGGGCACAGACTTAGGAGAATAGACAATAAGATAGCAATGAAAAAACACCTTTTTCTCTCACAGTCATAAAACGTATTCAAGGGTTAATTTTTTTCTTAGTATCAAGCATTTTGACTGCTCAAGTAGTTAAAAGCAACTTTTTACAGTGATACTCTTGTTGATCAATTAATGTGCCTGGTTTAATGTCCCTGTTAATGCCTATGATTTCTATCAGCTATTACAACAGTGTTGGTTATTAATTATTCATGTTTCAGAGAATTGTTCTCTTAGGTAGTTTTTGCAGCAGTGTATTTATAATGAATGTAATGAATGTTAACGTGGAAGTTTATCCAGGCACTTATTTTACTAACTGTGCTCATTGAAATCATAGATTCTAAGATTTCCTAATGTAGGCTACCAAGGAAAGGTCAAAAGGATTTGAACATCATGAAGTTAGGTCTGCAGTTTATACTACAAATAAACACATAAAAATACTTTTAATTTTACAATTTGGAGAAGATCTGGTGTATTAAAGCTGTATTAGATAAATTAATAAGCATGTTTTAAGCAAAATTAAAAAAGGCAAAAAGTGTAGACATCTAGAAAATTTGTTTTAAGCCATTTGATTAAAAAGTTACACATGGAAAAATAAGTGCAATTAGTTAGCTGTTGGAACCAGGAATGCCCTCTTTGGATAGTGTGTTAAATTTAACAAGTTCTGAGCATTTGTGATATCCAAGATCAAATCTGACAAACCTCAGTATCTGCAGCTGACAGTTTGGACTCTTCACTCCATCAGAGAGCAGCTTCACTCCTGAATCCTGCAGGTCATTGTTACTCAGATCCAGCTCTCTCAGGACACAGTTTGAGGATTGTAGAGCTGATGACACAATTTCACAATCCTGAGCAGTCAGATTACAGCCAGCAAGACTGAAAGAAAGAAAAACACACAATAATTAAATTATTAAACCCTTTCTGCAACTGGCATTTCAAAAACATCAACAGAACAATCCTTTTAGTTAAAATGTATTCTAAAACTAAGCAAATTATACTCAATATAAATTATTTGACACAACACCAGAAACTGTAATTCTATTTAGAAAATAATCTTTACTGAAAATCATGGATTAAACACTCACATGGCTTTTCTGCAGTTGATCACAGCTGGTATCAGTCTTCTTCTCCCCTCATCTGATGTGTTGTATTTCTTGAGGTCCAGCTCATCCAGCGGCTCCTCTGACATCTGAAGCATGTAGGTGATTGTTGAGCAGTGAGCAGCAGAGAGTTTCTTTTCTGGGTGTTTGTCTGATTTCACAAACTCCTGAATCTCTCTGGACAGAGTCTGATCTTTCACTTCCAGCAGACAGAGGAACAGATTGATGGATCTTTCAGTGGAGAGTCCATGTCCATCTTTGATCTTCTCTTTAATGTACTGTGTGGTTCTCCTGATGCTCTCTGAGCTGTTCTCTGTGTGTGTCAGTAGATCCTGTAAGAGTCTCTGATTGGACTCCAGTGAGACGCCCAGCAGGAACCGCAGGAACAGATCCAGGTGGCCATTCTCACTCTCAATAGCTTCATCTACTGCTATTTTAAGCAAATTTTTTACTGAAGCTAAATTCTTCAGTCCCTCCATAGTTTCTTTCACATGGTAATAAAACACATAGAAAGCAGCGAGAAACTCCTGTATGCTCAGATGAATGAAGCTGAAGATTTTCCCCTGATGAATCACAGATTCCTGCTTAAAGATCTCAGTGCAAATCCCAGAATACACTGAGGCGTCAGTCACATCTATGCCGCTCTCAATCAGGTCCTCCTCATAGAACATCATATTGCCCTTCATCAGCTGTTTGAAAGCCATTTCACCTGAGGCTTTAAAGATGTCATTGCAGTCAATTTGAGTGTCTTGTGAGTGTTGTGTTCTGGCTCTTTTCTCCATCTGTAAAACCTCATGTTCTTCATTCACGCCTTCTCTCCCTCCCTCTATGATGTAGAGCTGTGTGTAGATCCTGTTCAGGAGGTTTTCATTCTCTTGGAGTTTATTTCCCTCAAATAATCTCTCATACTTGTTCTTCATGCTGGTTTTGTGCTGGTCTTTGACTCTCTGCAGGTCTTCAGTCTCCAGTGTGTGTGTCTGCAGGACTGCTTCAGTTTTGTCCTGCCTGATGTGGGTATGATAGTGGGATTTAGAGGATGGCACAGATATGCTCAGCTCATGTATTTCTCCCTTGCTGAAACTAAAAAGAAACAAAAATAAAAAAAAGACAAAAACTGTTGGAGACTTTCAGAAATACATAGGGTACTAGGTATGATTTTATCACCCTTTTTTTGTGAAGTGCACATGTTGCATATTTTGAAGTACATTTAGTGTTATTTCAGTGGCTTAGGTGATTATCATGTGAGGTGTAAAATAGCAAATGTCTGTTTATACTAACAATGAATCAGAGGTCACTGGTCCATCACTGAATTCAGGGGGACGTTTCCTTGAACTGTTACTCTCCACAGACACACCACTAGATTCTGGTGACTCTGATCGCTGTCTCTTCCTCCCGCTGATGCCGACAAAGGACAAACAAAACAGAATTTTAGAGCACTAGCTATACTGTGTAACTTGACTGCACCATAGATTTACAATTATTTAGCAGGTTTTTTTCTTTTTATCCAAGGCCATTTACTTATAAGGAATATGACAAGCAGTTCATCCAATGGAGACAGTAACATGAGAATTACTGCAATACAAAATGACATGCTAGAAAAGAGATGAAGGTAAGAAACACACACACACACACTTCACCAGTGAGGAACAGTTACAGTGAAAGTTCGGGAAAGTGATTTTGTGCTTCTCTGTGATGGTATCACTACTCACCCACTGCAGGCTTCAGGAATAAACTGTAAATCACTTCGAATAAAAGCATCTGTCAGTGCTAAAATAGCTAGTGTCTTACCTGGGATCAGAGGTCACTGTTGCATCACTGCATTTAGGAGGTTCTGTCGCCATGGATTGATCACTCTTCATAGACACACAGCTTGATCCAGGAGATGAAGAACTCATTTTAGAGGCAGAGTCTTCCTTTTCTCTCTCATTATGGAGACTCATTTTAGTGTTCCCTTACTCCCATTTGCCAAAAGAGTGTGGAAAGACTGATCTCAGACCTTTTATGTGGAAACACTGAGTTAAATTATGTAGTACAAAACTAATACAATACAGCTACAACAAAGTACAGTTTTAATCTGGATGACAAAGCAATCTATTTACCTTCCAATTATTATTATTATAACATACAAATATAGCTAAATGTGAAGTCAAAAAAGTTGGTTCTTTAAAAGTGATTTACTTATAATAATAGATCTATTCAGAATAGGGGTGTGCAATGTCACGATTTTTGTTTGTGAATGATTAAAATGTCTCCACATTCTGCTTTTGAAGAAATATTGTAGTATCGTGCAACAGTGCATTCTATCAGCTGCATTTCTGGGTCCTCTGTACATCGCGACGTACATTCACATCACATGTTAATTCATAGGTAGGGTTACACTCATGTGACATTGCAGTTATTCACAATCATGAAAGTTTATCATCTGCATGCATTTTAAAGCATTGCCGAATGCCAGTTAACATTTTATTTGCAGGCTGTTCTGACAAGCTTTTCTGAGCGCATACACCCGAAGTGCGGACACACTTAAAGCCTGTCAAACAGTGTGTGAATGCTAAATAAAGTTATCTTTCGTGTCTTATTGCGATTAAACGGTCAAATACACACAAGGTTTGTAAACACAGTCGGTTATGTCTAAACAGTTGACGTAAAAAGTTGAGAGAAAACCAGATGCATGTCTGTATATTAGATCCTTGCATGAGGTCTTAGAGTGACAGCAGTGTAATAAACTTGCTGCCACTTGTCATTAATGTTGATCAAACAACAAAATATAAAGAGAAAATCACTTACAGAAGTGTGTCTATGTAGTGTTTTATTTTTACATTTCTTTATTCAATTTCTTACTTGAAAACTATCATTTTAAATACACCAACTGTAAAAAGGCAAAGTTTATTTCAATGATATATTATATTGTATCTGTATTGTGCATATTTGTTCTTATTTTTTAATAACAAAGATAAAATAATGAAATAAAGATTTTCATCTTCGCTTACCCTTACTTTGGCCTAAATGGACTGTTATTCTTTTTTCTTTTATATTGTGTTACCTTGTAAGGCTACATTTTTAAAATAGGGAAAATAGTTTGGCTATACTGCTCAGTCACTTGCAAAATAATAAAATCAACATGAAAAAATCGTGATTTGTGATTTTCCTGGAAAAGAAATTGTGATTATTCAGAACCATATCCTCCTGATAAACACATTTATGTTGAAATGGTTATTTTGTTTTGGAATCAGGGTTCTTTATTTCTGCCTTTTTGCTTTTTTAAATCTGTAACTGTCAAAACATACTTTCAAATCTCATTTTCTTGGACTAAATCATTACTACACAGTCACAGGCTATCAACAATCTCAATACAGGAAGACTTGATATTCTTCTTAATATCTCTATAGACTTTTACTATCTTGTAATAAACTATAACTAGTTTCTTACCAATTTCCTTTTTCTTTTCAGTGTTTTTATAAGAAAACATATTTTATTATTATTATTATATGGACACCCTTCTCCCCTCTTTTTCAACAAAAAGTAAACAACTGAAAAATTTAATTCATGATCCATGTTTTTAGAATTTCTAATTATTTGGTTTATGCATAAACATTCCGTCACAAAAAAAAAAAAAAAAAAAAAAAAAAAAAACCTTACAGCTATATCTTGTGATTTAAACTTTCCTTATAAAATTGTGAAAGACACTATGCATTAGTAATAGTTTATTCACCCATTATAAACATGATTGATTTTACATAAATAGAAACAAACATACTTTTAACTCAATCGGCCTTTGTCACAGTCTGCTTGTCATCACATCTGGCTCCAATTAGTAGCGTAAAATAATTTTGATCTAATTATTTCACGCAAGTGCATGAAAAAAAAAATGTGAACAACATTATTGTTTAATACAAGTTTCCCCCAAACCTTTAAATCAATCCCCTAAAAACAGACCGTAGTCCTAATTAATATTTGAATCTTTGTCTAATTCTAATGCTCTTTAATGAGATATTTTGTTTGTATTGTATCCTTGCAGTTCTCTAATAAAATAAGGTGCTCAAACTCTGAAGTATTCCACACACATATACAGACACTGTCACATGACAAAACCATCATCTGCAGAACGAGACTGCCACTCAATCACATCAGAGTACACACAGTAATGGATTGTGAAGACATCATAGAGGATTGGAACTTCATTACATTGATTTTATGTTTCTATCGTTTAGTATTTATTCATTTTAAATAATTAGTTAATGTTTATAATTTATCAAGCTTGCAGTCTTTTGTCATTATGTAAAACGTCTCGGGTTACTTATGTAACCATGGTTCCCTGAGTAGGGAACGAGACACTGCGTCCTCTAGGGGTCGCTATGGGGAACGCCTCGTTGGGAAGCAGATGGCTGCCCCTATTTCCTCGAAAAGAGAGACAAACGAGAGCGGAGGTTTTTTTCCGGAAAAAACGCTCGCAGTGCACGCCGATTGCCCCCTCGGAGACATCACGTGCGTGCTCTTTGCCCAAACAAAACAACGCATAGATCGTGTGTGTCATCAGATGTTAAACAACGTCAACATGGATGCACACATCCTTAAATGCTTTGCTAGTGCTCGCCATAATGAGATAAATAGAGATCGCTCTTACCACAGAAATGCACGCTTCAAACAAAACAGTCAATGAAGACGAAGAAGAGAATGATGTGTAGCTCCCGGCGCCTATTTATACTATAGTCGCACCGGTAGTGACTTCATGGCTGTCGCCGGCCAACGAGTTGGTGTTTTTTCAATGTATGCTTCAGACACGGGTCACGACGAGGCGTTCCCCCATAGCGACCCCTAGAGGACGCAGTTCGAAGTTCCCATGAAAGGGAACCCTATTATAGGCTATATGACAGAAACAGGTAGAGGGATTTAAAATATATATTTATATTTTATTAATAAAATGAACATTAAATGCTCTTTATAACACAATTAATGTTTCATACAGAAATGTGAAGAACCCTAATCTTGTGCTCAATACAGCACAACTGCAATTTAGTTATTTCTTTTAACATTGTGACACGTTTTCCAAGTATTTTGTTATACTCAGGTCTACCACTGCCTTACTATTCATTCAATTGTTAATGTTTGCTATACAGCAGTGTGTGAATGCAGGAAACAGACAGGTTGAAATAAATGTAACAGCCCTATATTTGTGATAAGTTGCATGTATTTTTGAAACTGAATTTACATTAGTCTTTAGTACTTTGTGAAGTTTAACAGTTTAGTTCAGAGGTCCCCAACCACCATGTGACACTCTGTTATTTATTGCGCGTTAATGATTGTTAAGGTTGTCTTTTTGATCATATTATTACCTGTAACAATTGACTTATATTAAACTTTGAACTTTTATTAACAATATGAATAAGGAAAATATGTTTTACCCGCATTGTAACACAAATAAATAAACGGTCTTTGGATTTCCCCTTTCTTTAAAACGATCATAGTTTGTGGTTCATTATTAGCCTATTAATTAAAACACATCAGCCATAAAATAGTACAATGGCAAATTC
>NW_015652149.1:115480-116566 GCF_001515625.1 Sinocyclocheilus rhinocerous
ATGACAAATTCACTTATATTAAACTTTGAACTTTTATTAACAATATGAATAAGGAAAATATGTTTTACCCGCATTGTAACACAAATAAATAAACGGTCTTTGGATTTCCCCTTTCTTTAAAACGATCATAGTTTGTGGTTCATTATTAGCCTATTAATTAAAACACATCAGCCATAAAATAGTACAATGGCAAATTCACATAGGCCTATATTAAACATCTAATACGTTCCTGCGGCTATGGAACCAGGCCCCACAGCTCGGCACGCATGTGATTCGCAGACTAATTTGCCAATTTATAAGTTCAAGCGACAAGAAGAAGAAGCGAAAGAGAACTCGATTCGTTAGCACGCGCTGTTTTCTGTGCACAGCAGGTGCACACACTTGAAGTTGAGTTAATTCCTCTTTCACTTCTACTTGCATTTAAGATTGCCTTCATACATATACAATTATGTCAAAAAACCCTTCTCAGCATTCTCATTCTCTGTGCTTTAAATATTTTTTTTCTTGCTTATCTAAAAAATCATCCGATCCGTGACTCAAAAACCACTGATCCGTTGAACCTCTCTCTCTCTCTCTCTCTCTCTCTCTCTCTCTCTATATATATATATATATACAGTGCACAGCAAAAATGAGTACACCCCCTCTGAATAAATACAAAAAATGTATTAAAAACAACAAAATATATGCCAATATTTTCTGTAAGATAAGTAAATTAGCCAATTTTGTTTAAATGAAGGATTGCAGAAATTAGTACACCCTAGATTTATTTCAGAAAATTTCTAATATTCTAGTACTTAGTATGTCCTCCAGAACTTAAAGTACACTGCTCTGACACTTCTTGGCACTGAGTGTACAAGTTCATGACAAATTTTCAAATCAGCAACACCAGAACATTTTGGATGCTTTTGGAGACGAAATGATTGACTTGGTCTCTTGAGACCAGAGTATGGATTCCCAGAAGTCTCTATTTTGTAAACACAGCAGCTCCAGCTGCTCAAGATTGAGTGAAATACATGTCCACTGAAGGATTTTCACATTGGGAGAATGAATATATTCAATATATTCATTCGCACCGCTTTAGTTCCA
>NW_015652149.1:118487-134388 GCF_001515625.1 Sinocyclocheilus rhinocerous
TATATATATATATACCCCACTCCAGCCGGTCCATGAGAATATTTTCAAAATATAACCGGTACGCAACAGAATCAACAATCACGCGTTCATATTACTTCTAATGTGATACGCATAATACTACTACTACTAATAATAATAATAACAACGCTTCTAATGTGATCATCATTTGTAGAATAATGCCTCTGTGAAAAAACTGTCCTGTTAGAGAAATAACTTTAAACTTAAGTTTTAAGTTTATTTCACAGTTTACATCATATAAATATGTGCATGATATTATATAGGCTACAACATATAACTTGTGTTTGTTTGTTTGTTTGCTGGTTTTCATTGTATTTGTTATATTTGTATTTTTTAAACAGTTTTTGCCATGAAAATAGCCTTTGATGCTGACATGGCATTAAATAAATATATACCACTACTACTATAGGCTAAAACAAAGATAGCTGGATATCAAAAGTAATTTATAGGCATAATTGTCAACATTTCCGCCATATTGGTTAGTTTCTTTACTGACGAAATATAGGCTAAAGATTTGTGTTTTAAAATCCATGTAAAGAAGAGCATAGACACAGTAGCTCATTTTTATATCACTACAAAGTTACATGAAGAATAAGATCTGAACTTACTACAAAATGTGCAATCGTTTAAACAGCCATAACAGGTTTCTTGAAATTACGTCTCTTCTTTCTCCTCTTTTACTTTCTTTTCTCAAGGTTAAGGTGTGTCTTGTTCTTCTTCTTCTTCTGTTTTTGGCGTGTTGCATTCTATGTGTATATCGCCACCTACTTTTGCTGTTATGCAGTCATGGTTTATTTATAATTAGTTTCTTCTTTGCTTTTGCGCTTTCTATTCTTTCACACATCTTCACATATCTATACATATATTCCTACTCATAATTATTTGATGCTCCATCCCATTCCATCTCTTCAAGTTCCACCTGGCGCTGCGTGTTCAGCTCCTCCAGTAATCCCGTGGTCCCTGGATCCAGAATAGACTAGACCATCCTTATTCTATATTTAAATGCTTTCACTTAACCCAGTAGTACAGTCATGGCCAAAAATATTGGCACCCTTGGTAAATATGATCAAAGAAGGCTGTGAAAATTAATCTGCATTGTTAATCCTTTTGATCTTTTATTTTTAAAAATCACAAAAATCTAACGGATTCTTATGGATAACAAGAATTTAAAATGGGGGGAAATATCATTATGACATAAATGTTTTTCTCAAATACACGTTGGACACAATTATTGGCACCCCTAGAAATTCTTATGAGTAAAATATCTGTGAAGTATATTCCCATTCATATTCACAATTTTGAGCACTCCAGGGTGATTATGAACATGAAATTATCCAGGGAAGAGGATGTGTGTCTATATCATCCTAATGCACGGTGAGGAGGAGAGTTTGATTGGATAAAGACTCTCTGAGGACTACAGCTGGAGAACTGCAGAAAATAGTTGAGTCTCGGGGTCAGAAAACCTTAAAAAAAATAAATAAATCAAACAGCACCTACACCACCACATGTTGTTTGGGAGGGTTTCAAGAAAAATTCTCCTAGCTCATCCAAAAACAAACTCTAGCAAATTCAGTTATCAGACACGACTGGAACTTCAAATGGACTGGCTTCTATGCTCAGATGAAACTAAAGAATGAACTTTTTAGCAGCAAACACTCAAGATGGGTTTGGTGCACACAGGGATAAAAAGTACCCCATGTGTACAATGAAATATACTGCTGTATTTTTAATGTTGTGGGCCTATATTTCTGCTGGAGGTCCTGGACATCTTGTTTAGACACATGGCATCTTTGATTCTATCAAATACCAACAGATAAAAAATCAATAAGTGACTGACTCTGTTAGGCCATGTTTGGATCTTCCAACCGGACAATAATCCAAACACAAATCTTAAAAACAACACAAAAATGGGTCACTGAGCACAAAACCAAGCTTCTGCTCTGGCCATCCCAGTCCCCTGACCTGAACCCTGTACTTTGACGTGACATGTGGCCAAGTATGGTGACCCATACTCGGAATTAGTGCTCTGCATTTTAACCCATCCAAAGTGCACACACACAGCAGTGAACACACACCCGAAGCAGTGGGCAGCCATTTATGCTGCGGCGCCCGGGGAGAAGTTGGGGGTTTGGTGCCTTGCTCAAGGGCACCTCAGTCATGGTATTGAAGGTGGGAGAGAGCGCTGTACATTCACTCCCCCCCACCTACAATCCCTGCCGGTATGAGACTCGAACCCGCAACCTTTGGGTTATGAGTCCGACTCTCTAACCATTAGGCCACGACTTCCCCTGTAGAAGATGAGTGGGAATCTGAAGGGTCTGGAGAGATTCTGGATGAAGGAATGCTCTCTGATCTCTTGTCAGGTGCTCTCTAACCTCATCAGGCATTATAGGAGAAAACTCAGAGCTGTTATTATGCCAAATGGAGGTTTCAAAAAGCATTGAATAAAAGGGTGCCGTTAATTGTGTCCAATGTGTATTAGAGAAAAACATTTATTTCATGATATCTCCCCCCATTTTAAATTCTTATTATCCAATGAAAGGTTAGACTTTTGTGAATTTTTTTAATAAAAGATCAAAAGGATTAATGCAGGTTAATTTTCACAGCCTTCTTTGATCATATTTAATAAAATATTTCAAAACCAATATTTTTGGCCATGACTGTATATATGTATTTTATTAATATCCTATGTCCTACTCTATCTCTATTAAAATTGTGTCCTAACAAATATTCCAAATCCTTATTTACCTTACCTTTTTTGTTTAAACATTATATTAATACCTTTCTTTCTTCGTCATACCTTTTACACTCATATATCACATGCTCCACTGTTTCTTTCTCTCCACAATTCTCACATAGACCAGTCTCATGTACTCCAGTTATGAACAGCGATGTGTTTAATCCTGAGTGTCCAAGTCTCATCATAGTAATTGTGACCTCTTCTTTCCTATTTCTACCACTTATACTTTTTTAGTACCTACCATTTTTATATAAATGCCGTCCCTTTTTATCTGTATTCCATGTTTGCTGCCATTCTTTAGTAATATTTTCATTGGTTTTAACTTCACCTTTACTTAAAGGAACTTTAAAGTCTATTATTTTAAGCATTTTTGGCTAATTCATCAGCAGAACCAATAACCCAGTATTACACTATGTAGCTGTTACATTAAGGATGCATTTCTAACTGACCCTTAAAGGTTACTTTCAGTCATATAAAAAATTATGTCTGATCACATAAAGCACAGTGAAAAAATAAATAAATAAATAAACACAACTACTGCAAGAAAATAATGAAAATATGAAACAGTGTTAGCATATAATTCCATGGTAGCCCAAATCAGAACAAGACTTTTCAAAGAAATTAGCGTTACATTTACATTTTTCAAATTACACTGATTCCAAAATATACATATACTGGACAGGAGCATTAAAACATGTTTAAACTTTGGATATTGTCACACCAGTACAGTGTGTATGTGTACGAACCTAAGAAAGGCCACCCATTATTGTCCGAAACTTCAACATGGCTTGATTCATAGGATATCCATCTGAGAGCAACAAATGTTTTTATCCCATTGTGTGTGTGATGTCTCTGTGGTTCCTCAGAGGAGGTTGTTAATTCTGACACAGAGACACTGTGGAATCATTGTAAAAACCAAATCCAGCATAGAGGGGTTCAGTGAATGTGGTGTTGAATGTGTGTAAGTGTGTGCGTGTGTGTGTGTCAGAGACGCTGTAGAAGGAAAGAGGGCCAGCCGACACGTCCAGATAGACACCTACTCTATTAGATATATATGAAGAGGGAGGAATCTTGGTGCTGTTAGCCTTATTATCATGCCAGGAAGAGTAAATCGTATCACAACAGTAAAGATTCCAGGACTTGTCATTGAGTCCAAACCGACAGTCAATCCCACCTTTCCTGCTGATTCCTTTATATGCCACTGCTACATGACCCCAACCTATCAATTCAACCTCCCAGTAACAGCGTCCAGTCAGACTCTCTCCACACAGAACCTGCTCATAGTTGTCAAATCTCTCTGGATAGTCAGGATATAGTTGTGGCTCTTTCAAACATGTTGCCTTTCTGTTCTCCTCAGACAGGATGAGATGAGTGTTTGCTGTGTTTGGATCCAGTAAGAGATCACAAGCATCTGAACACAAGAAGAGAGAACAGATCATCTATTACAGTGGTTCTCTGCTCCTGCAGAGTTTATTTCTAACCCTGATTAAACTCTCCAACTTTCTTGTAATCCTGAATACCTTAATGAGCTTGCTCAAGTGTGTTTACTTAGGCTTGGAGCTATACTCTGCAGTTAAGTGGATTTTAAGGGCCAGAGTTGAGAACAGCTGACCTACAACATAATTAAATATGCAGAGATGTGTATATGTGGGAGTTTGGGTGCTTGTGTGTGTGCTTGTGTACTTACATTTTCTCAGTCCTGGTGTGGTCCTGAAATGTCCACCATGACCCAAACTGAATAGACAAAAAAAAAAAACAAGTAATGCTCATTGGACTGTTTTCTTAAAAATGTAAACACTTTGCAGAGCATTATTTTTTCTCAAGGGAGAATTTAGGTTCTGAAGTATTCAGTCGGATAAATAAATAATCAGTGTCGTAAAGTATTCAAGTAGATATAATTAGTTACTTATATCTTTCTACCAAATTTTGCTATAAGTTTGATTGCATCATATAATAATTGCTGTTAATAGTGTTCATCGTCTGTTTGATTACGTCTTTAATTGATTTTCCGTACATTTCTGCCATATGTACATTAACTGACAGTCACCACTGATAAGCTACCACTAAATATTGTAGAAACTTAATTTGCTGTAAAGTTGCTTTGCAACGATTTGTATTGTGAAAAACGCTATACAAATAACTTGAATTGAATCGAGTTGAATTTCTGGCTACTTTATACCTTGAGTATCAAAGTAAAATTTTACTCTGTCAGGTTTATATTCAGTTTGTTTGTATCTTAGTTTAATGTTGGTCCTGAGACTATTCTAGTATTTGTAAAGTATAATGAAGACTGTTATTGTTATCTCCTCCGTCTTCATAATCCACTGCTACTACACAGTACATGAGAGAAGAACCAACCCACAAAGAAATGGATTTACCATCTGCATGTCTCCTCTAGAGGCCTGTTTCATAAAGTGCACTAAGAAAAGTGGGGATTTCAGTCCAAAACCTGACTTGAAGTAAATTAACAAATCAATCTAAATCTAAAGCGGTTCCATAAACAACAATTTAAGTTCATGCAATATCACTAATCTGACCCAGGTTCAAGGTCAAGGTGCACTCCTGGAACGCGGAAGTGCCTGCAGAGTGCTGCTACTGAGGGGGACAACATTCCTGGAACAACATTCCAATCAACCAATAAGATGTGAGGGACAAGTTCACAGTTTATGTCAAGTTAGGCTTACAACCTAGGTTATGAGTTTCTACATCAGTGTTATGCACCTATCATTTCCCTCTGATTTTAGTGATACGTAATGATTAGGTATAGGTTTAAGGGTAGGGTTTGGATTAAGACTATGTTATTAACTAAAAAGCTAAATATGTTAATCCAGGAACATATCTTACTTGGCAAAAGCACAGTGACCACATCATTACACCCCTCTTAGGTAATCCCCGTTTCATTCCACATACATAGGAGTCAAAATTTTCCCACATACTTGAGTTTCTCCAGTTTATACTTTGGATGATCCAGTTTGTGTTTGAGCAGCTGGACTCCTGATTGTGCTGGGTGATTGTAGCTCAGATCCAGCTCTCTCAGGTGTGAGGGGTTTGCACTCAGAGCTGAAGACAAATAACCACAGCCTTCCTCGGTCACCATACAGCCAGACAACCTTCAGACACACAAGACAGTAAACAGCAGGGCATTTTAACGTATGGAACACAAACTATTTAATAATCAAATGGAACCCAGACCTCAGTATCTCCAGCTGACAGTTTGGACTCTTCAGTCCATCAGAGAGCAGCTTCACTCCTGAATCCTGCAGGTCATTGTTACTCAGATCCAGCTCTCTCAGGACAGAGTTTGAGGATTGTGGAGCAGATGACACAATTTCACAGGACTGAGCAGTGAGATTACAGCCAGCAAAACTGAAAGAGAGCAAAACATATGTGAATCCAGTTTTTAACTTTTCCACATTGGTATTTAACTGGCATTTCAATAATATCAGCTTCATTCTTGTAAAATAAATACAATAATTATTTTATTTATAAAATAAAATAACTAAAATAAAATCAAGATGAAGCACAAAAACAACAGAAATGTAAGTCAGTTTAAAAAGTAGTAAAGAGATGATTAAACACTCACATGGCTTTTCTGCAGTTGATCACAGCTGGTATCAGTCGTCTTCTCCCCTCATCTGATGTGTTGTATTTCTTGAGGTCCAGCTCATCCAGCGGCTCCTCTGACATCTGAAGCATGTAGGTGATTGTTGAGCAGTGAGCAGGAGAGAGTTTCTTCTCTGAGTGTTTGTCTGATTTCACAAACTCCTGAATCTCTCTGGACAGAGTCTGATCTTTCACTTCCAGCAGACAGAGGAACAGATTGATGGATCTTTCAGTGGAGAGTCCATGTCCATCTCTGATCTTCTCTTTAATGTACTGTGTGGTTCTCCTGATGCTCTCTGAGCTGTTCTCTGTGTGTGTCAGTAGATCCTGTAAGAGTCTCTGATTGGACTCCAGTGAGACGCCCAGCAGAAACCGCAGGAACAGATCCAGCTGTCCATTCTCACTCTCAATAGCTTCATCTACTGCACCTTTAAGCAAAATTTGTATTGAAGCAAAATTCCTCAGCCCCTCCATAATTAAAGTTACATGAAAGTAAAACACATGGAAAGCAGCGAGAAACTCCTGAACGCTCAGATGAATGAAGCTGTAGACTTTCCTCTGATGAATCACAGATTCCTCCTTAAAGATCTCAGTGCTAGTTGATCAGATTGTCCTGTGAGTGTTGTGTTCTGGCTGTTTTCTCCATCTGTAAAACCTCATGTTCTTCATTTACTCCTTATCTCCCTCCCTCTATGATGTAGAGCTGTGTGTAGATCCTGTTCAGGAGGGTCTCTTCTGGTTTGATTCCTTCAAATATGCTCCCGTACTTGTTTTTCATGCTAATTTTGTGCTGGTCTTTGACTCTCTGCAGGTCTCCAGTCTCTAGTGTGTGTTTCTTCAGGGCTATTTCAGTGTTATCCTGATTCATATGTGTCTGATAGTGGGATGTAGAGGACAGTGTAGATCTAAAATGAAAAAGAAAATAGCACCAAATAAGAGAGATTACAATTGGAGACCATGTGAAAATATATATTTTACCAGATATGATTTTGATACCCCTTTTTGAGTTGCATCCTTTCGTAATGCACATTTCATGCACTGTTTTTGGTTTACATGTAGTGTTATTTCATTGAGTTTCTTAAATCATGATTCATGATTTACAGGGGACATTTTTAGAAAATAAATATTTTGTGGTCCGAAAAGAAAGGAGGGCATACAGCATTAGAAGAGCACCAGGATGAGTAAATGATGACTTAGTTTTTGGGTGAACAGTGGGAGACAGCGGAGACAGTAACTTAGGGAGACTGAGAACTTGTTCAGGCTAGAACAGTACAGGATAGAGAAGAGTAAAGGTATAGTAAAGATTCCTTTTTTTAATATATTTAAAAGCGAGGATGGGTTAACAGGATTCAGTCAAGTGTTTGTGGAAAGATCAATAGATTTTTTTTTGAAAACTGCATGGGATTTGGCTGTTTAGGAAAGTTGAAAAAAAAAACTGTTTTACCTGGGGTCAGAGGTCACTGTTCTTTCATTTAAGTTAGGAGGAAAATCCATTGATTTATCACTCTTTATAGATACACAGCTGGATCCAGCAGATGAAGGGGCAGTGCCCTCATTATCTCTCTTGTTATGGAGACTCATTTTCGAGGCAGTGTCATCCTAAATAAATAAATAAATACAAAAGATAGTTAAAAACAAAGAAGAAACCACTTAGATACATGACAAATAGATATAAAAATAGATGATGTTCTATGAGGGTGAGTAAGTGATGACAGAATTTTAATTTTTGGGAAGACTATCCATTTAATAATATACACCCATAAGTATGCTTGTAATCTATTGTATAACTGCAGAACAACTGAAGACCAGTGCAGTTTACTTGTAGTTTACTTATAGCGCATTGTAGCACATTTTGGGTATTACAGCAAAAGTTTAGTGCAATACAAGTTAAACTCAATACAGCACAACTGCAGTTCAGCCCAGTAGAACAACAGGCGTGCTGTCAAATGAACTCGACTAGCAGCTATACTATGTTCCTGTTCAGTGTTTATGTGTGTGATGGTTTGATTTACACTTCATTTGACTTATGTTTTTGACTTATGTATTTCAAACATCTGGTTGCTGCTGTTCAAGTTTTTTTATGTTTTATTTATTTTTTATCCAGGAACATTCAGGTAATCATTTGTTAATTTGTTTAATGCTTGTTACAGCAGGAACGTGCAATCCGAACACAACATAGTTTCACAACAGTCTACAAAAGTTTAGTACTTTTAGTAGTTCAAGTACTGATGTGGAAATTTGAATGCAGTACAAGTGCAGTACTCAGCGATGATTGTGTACTTTACTCAGTGTATCACACTCGCATATCAGTTAAAAGCAGAAGTTAGATTGACAACTATGGCACTTTTCATTTTCGTGCGTTTGTGCAACAGAATGAATAACCACTGGTTTGTTGATTGTTTCTGATTATTATACATACACATTGGTCAGAGCTGTTGAACCTTCAAAATATAGTGTTACACTATTGAAATCCCATGTACTGAAAAGTAAAAATCTCAAATAGCAGCTGATTTTATATGACTGCATGGTTACATTAATAATAAGTTCTGAACTTACCACACAATATGCAGCCGTTTTAATACCTGAAATGGCGTCTCTTCTTGTCCTCCTTTTTTACTTTCGTTTCTAGTCACCTGTTTAAACGTGAGTCTTGTTTTCCTTTAACTCCACTCAAATGAAAAAGTACTCCCTCTAATGGCGCAGAGCCTTATCACATTCTCCTCCTTTTTATGTCAGTGGTTCCCGAACTTTTGTTCTTGAAGCCGCCCTCAGAGATGCCTTTATGTTGTTCGGTTATTTAAGAAATTCATAATAATAATTAAAAAAGCAAGATACCCGAGATAATGCATGGTTAATTTACAAAAAGAGTTCAACAAAGTATAACATTACTTATACAAAGTAAAAAAAAAAAAAAAGAGTCATTAAGTTTAATTATTTATGGACCTTATTCAAAAAATCCTGCATTTTTAACATCCATTCTCTTTAATATTCAAAAGACTGACTGTTCTTATTGAGTTTATCGGTTTATTTAAGAAAATAGTATATTTTATACAATTAAAAAAATAAGACATTATGTTTATTTTGTTCCATCACAAGCATATGCTAACTTAATCACATGTAAGAAAATTGTTTAAGAGTTTTAGAACATTTCCTTCATCTAAGTCCAACGCCAGAAAACAAATGATTTAATATGAAATGATTTAATATTGAAACATTTAATATGTGTCTAATATATGCAAGATATGGTTACTTTATCTATTAAATAGAGCAGACAATCAACCTGCTGTCTTGAATCTATCATTTGGAAGTGTACACTAGATTTGCCAATATTTATAAACTATTTGACACATTAGTTTTGTATCTGACTGTGTTAACCCATATTAACTGCACCCAGATATACAATTAGCAAATTAATCCAAAATAATTCATTTTATTTTCTCAGTTCTGTAACTGGTTATGACTCAAGGTAATAAATAAGATTATTATTTCTGAAGTGCATCAGCAAACAGAAGTGTTATACTGTTAAATTATCACTGTCCGATGTATAACTTGGTTCATATGTTAATAAAAAGCTTTGTAGTAGCTATTATTACAGTTGGTTCCCAGAGTTAGTACTCAGTATATCAGATGATACATTACATCATTGCTTGAATCTAACTGTAGTGTTCAGGAATCTGTATACATCCCCATCACGTCTGAGACCCCAGAATACTCAGAGAGTTTTTAACACACACACACACACACACACACACACACACACACACACGCACACACACACACAGACACACACACACAGTTTCTGAATTTGTGTTGTCGTACAGCCTGCTGTAAAGGCTGTGTTTTGTGCCTTGCATGCTCATGTTTCTTATAAAAAAATAAAAACAAACAAAACACAGAGTTTTTACTGAAAACAATTCTGACACCGTGTAAGACTTCGAAAAGAGAAGGAGCAAACAAAACACTTCCTAATTTTAGTACAGCCTGTCTGTATGAGGAAAAGACATGTCAAACTTTCATTGGAGGAAAAAAAATGGAAAGGTCAGAAGGTCGGAAAGAAACACTAACATTAATATACCTGTACACCAGGGGGCGCTCTCAGATTCACATGCAAATCAAAATGCGAAAGCTTGGGGAAAAATTAATGTACATACTGGCAACGTATTAGAGGCATTCTATATAAACATACGCACTGAATTTTGAATTATTTTCCATTTTTTTTAACCATAAAAAATTAAATTAACAGTAAAAATTAAAATGTCAACAGGTTTGTGTGATATTTAGGATTAAAGGTAGGGTTATCATTTTTAGTTGTATATTATATTAGTCATTTCCGTATCATATTATACATTGCCCTTAAATATAAACAAAAGATAGTACGTTAGTAGTATTGTGGTATAAAATTAGTAAGCCTATTGTAGCTGATTTAGAGTCGAGATTTCTATAACTGTTACCAGCACATGTCCTCAGTGAGCGCTTTAAAACTGTGAACTGGTTCACTTTGTGTTTCAGGAAGCACCGTTTGTCCCACTGCCGTATATTCCCTCCACTATTCTAATCTATAGCTATTGTCTATTTGTCCCGTATGTAAGTGTATGTTTGCCACGCCCACTAACTTTCTGGCAGATTCTAACCGAGCGCAGCTGCTTTTCTTAAAGGGGCCGCGACATTAAAGGCGAGCAGTCCAGCTTGTAGAGTTTAATTACCGTATATTATAATCTCGCTGTCATTTACCAGATGATTGAGAGCACTGGATTCTTCTGACTTTTTCTGTACCACATTCTTTCTCTTTTTACTAAGAAGCCCGTCCCTTTAAATCTCCTCCAGGGGCCACCCAGAGTCGCCCCGTATTTCTGTCGGTTGGCAATAAATCGCCGATGGTCACTGTTCGCGTCAGCGCGCCGCGATCAGTCTCGCTTCTGGTTCTCCGGCCATGTATCTGCTGTGTTTCTTTTCCCTGCTGCTGTGGAGCGGTCCGGCGCGCAGCTATTTCCCGGAGGAGCGCTGGAGCCCGGAGTCCGCGCTGCTCGCGCCGCGGGTGCTGCTCGCGCTGGTGTGCCGCAACTCAGCGCACTCTCTGCCGCACGTCCTCGGTGCCATCGACCGCCTCAACTACCCCAAAGACCGCATGGCTGTATGGTGAGTCCCGGCGGATTGGATTATTGGGCGTTATTTATCAGAACTAATGTTCTGCGCAATTGCGCGTCTGACAGATGCTGACTGATGCGTTGCGCGTTAACTGTAATACAGTAACTGCAGACTTTCTGCAAAGCAGAAACAGAGAGGCGTTTGTGTGTGTGTGTGTGTCTGTGTCTGTGTATGTGTGTGTGTGTGTATGTGTGTGTGTGTGTGTGTGTGTGTTGAGAGCGCTAACTAACAGCAGCTGTGCTTGCGTGAGTTTTTGGAGATGATGTGTGATTTATCTCTGTTTGGAAACGAGAGCAGGATAATTGTGTCTTTGCTCCTGCTGTGTCCTGTGTGCGTGAAGGGGAAATGAGCGAGTTTAGATGTGTCCAGGGCACACAGACACCCCCTTCAGGCCCCTCGATCAGCTCTGCCCCCCTTTCTTCCACTCATGCAGATGCAATCAGCCGACGTGTCTTTCTAGCCGCGCTCGTGAATGCGTGTTGCGCGCGCTGATGGGATTTGTGAGAAAACAACACATGAATGAGTCTGTGAGCTGAAAACAAAGCCGTTCCCCGCGGCGCCAGCGAGAGGCTTCTGAGAGAGGCTTCGAGCTCATGAAATATGCAAGTCATCAAAGTAGGGAAGACATCCATGGAGTAGTGAACTATTGTTGATCTCTAATAATTTAGAGCATAACTCCATATTTATCAAATACTTTGATGTTTATTATTTATAATAATCACAGTCAACAACTTCCCTCAGCGAGTACTATTTATTCTAACTTTTTCGAGGTCCATTAGAAAAGCAATAAATTGAAAATACAAAACACGAAACAATACAATACACTTTAAAAAGACAGTTATACCAATATTTTCTCATAAGTGACTGGTATGGTATCACAGTAAGCCTGGGATTTGCGACACTTTAGTATTCTTCTGACACCTATGAAAAACTTTTTCATTTGATAAAATATAACACCAAGTGAAAAAATGCAAAAAGAAGTTTGGTTTTACATGATAAAACAATACATAGGCTACTGTTTGAAGTGCAGACAGTGTATTTATGGATTGTCAAAGAACAATACAGACATGTTTCACCATTTTCCCATTCAGTGTTAGTGTAATGCATTACTAAGTAATTATTTACTGTAATTTAATTACTTCTTCTTTGGAAAAAGTAAGGGATTACTCTTATTTTTTCTGTAATTTAATTAGTTACTTCTGGTGTAAATGCATTCAATACTAGAACAATATAAAACAATTTAACATGGAATTGTAATGTCTAATGTTCTAATATTAAAATGCGGTGTAAGTAATGGTACAATGTATGTTTTAATGCAACCTTCTCCCTTTAAATACTTTGGTCAGTTCAAGAATAATATATGCAATTTAATATTTATTTTAAAGAATTAACAGAGCAGATTCTTGTCTATCCTTGTAATGTTCAGCTGGTTTAGAAAGTAATTAGTAATATGTAACGCAATACATTTTAGAGAAAGTAATTAGAAAAGTAATCTGATTACACTGTTGAAGATGTAATTTGTAGCAAGTAATTAATTACTTTAACTTACCCAACTCAGTTTATTGTCCCATTCAGAAAATAATGACATTCAGCACTCTAAAAGTACATTTTAAGTAAAAAATATTTTAAGTAGCATGTCCAAATGTGCAGTATTAATGAAAATATAAGTGATTTTACCCTTCAAAAGAGGCAACTAGAGCTCACCAGCTGATTATTTCCAACTTTGAAAACCAGCCTTTTTTGTCAATTCAGAGCCAAGTTCCCTTCCAGTGGATTATATAAAACTATTTTCATATAGTCCAACGTAAACCTGGCTGTGATGAATTATAAAGACAACGACAGCCAATCAGGATCCACCTGACTTTAAAGAGCTGAAACGTTTAAAGTGGCAGAGGACAAATCTGCGGCGAATTGATGTGGATCCCAAAACAGTTATTGTTCTTGGTGTGAACGGGCCTTAAATGAGTACAAGACAAAATGAATGCAACTGTGTGTGAACTCTTCCTTTAATGTGAATGCTTAATTGTTGTGCGAGTTTAAAATAGCATCTGCACAGACTGGCGTGAAGCCGCTGCATGTAAAACATTTCTGACATCGTATCATCTTCGTATCAGTCAGTTCAAAAAGAGTCACAGCGGGCATTCAGAACTGAAGCATTTCTCTCAGCGTGTGGTTAACAACTGAAACCGAACCGCCTGGGTTTGTGTCACTGCCACAAACAGACCAGAACGAAACCACATGTGGTCCGAGACTCCCAGAAGCCATTTGGGCGGGTTCAGCGCTTATTAGCGCTTTAGCAAACTGAAACTGAACTGTATTTAAAAGTCTTTGATGAACAGACGAACGTCTTTGCAGATCTGAGCGTCCGCACACGCACATGAAATGCCATATAATCTAAAGCTGTGTTACAGGAATAAACTCAAACTACACTGAAGAGAGACGATGCTCTAACCATAGCATACAGCAGCAGAGCGCTGCGTTTCACGCTCACACCAGAACATAGACACGCCGGCAGATCCTGCTGAACAGTTTCTCTGGTCAACATCTGCTCAAGCCTTTATTTCTTACCGTTATATGGAAAGTTTGTTGGATGGACGTGGCCGAGCCCGCGGCCGTGTGATTGGTTCTCTTAAAGGGGTCATAAGATGCGATTTCAAGTTTTCCTTTCTCTTTGGAGTGTTACAAGCTGTTCGTGAATAGATAAGATCCCTAAAGTTGCAAAGACTAAAGTATCGCGGCAGTTTGGTGTGTGGTTTGTCGCCTTTTTTCTCCTGTGTCTTAATGGCTTTAATTATCGAATGAGCTTTCGTTTGATGACTCTCTATGAATCAGGCAGCCACATTACAGATGTGTTTTTACACCCACAGATGTTTAATTACCATAATTATATATAATATATGATACTATATAATTATAACATAAACACTACCGTTCAAAGGTTTGGGGTCGGTATGATTATATTTATATTTCTGAAAGATGTATATGCTTATCAAGGCTGCCTTTATTTGATCAAAAATAGTAAAAACAGTAATATTATGTGTGAAAATAAATAATTCAAGTTGTTTATTTTGTTTAAAAATCTTATAAATGTCCGAGGTGGCAAGTGGGACCTTTTACCCCACACACGGTATTGATACAAATACTTCAGCTAAAATAATGTTTTTTAAATAATGTCTAAGTTAATACTTGTTAAAAACAATCACTTTAGCAAAGTTTGTACTATTTTCTGCTTATTTTGAAAAATAAAAATTATTTTTTTCAATAAATATACTGTCATTAAAATATGTTAATATAATAAAATATATTTTAAAATACAGAAACAAAATCGTTTTAATAAGTAAAGATTCTGAAAGTATTGAAGTAGATACAATAATAATTGAATATGTATTTACAGTAGTAACAACAAATGATATATTATTATATGATATGATTAATATCATGTTTTTAAATATGAAAGTTTCATTCTAAACATGGTGATTATCTCTAATATGGACACCCAACATAATATATGATATTTACCATCTGAATGCCAACAAATGGAAAAGTCAGCCATCTATTAATTATCATGTTAATTACTGTGCGCCTTTAGCCCCAACAGCAGGGGGCTAAAATACCATACTTTTACATATTCTTTCGTTATTTAAAAACTGTTGCTTTAATTATCTTAAAGGTCCCATGACATGCTGCTTTTTGGATGCTTTTATATAGGCCTAAGTGGTCCCTAGTACTGTATCTGAAGTCTCTTTCCCGAAATTCAGCCTTGGTGCAGAATTTCAGCCACTGTGAGCCAGTCCCACAATGAGCTTTCCTTAGGACGTGCCATTTCTGTGTCTGTAGCTTTAAATGCTAATGAGGAGGAGAGAGGCGGGGCAACTGCCATGCTTCGCTCGTTTGCAAGCCATGATGTCTCTCGAGGAAAAAAAAAATATTGCACTCGCCTGGCACTGTAGTAGCTCATTTTCTCATGGGCGGGCCAAATTCTCTGGGCGGGCAAAGCAGAGAAAGGGGAGGTAACCTTTCCCCGTATGACGACATAAAGGGAAGATTCCAGATTGGGCCATCTGAGCTTTCATTTTCTCAAAGGCAAAGCAGGATACCCAGGGCTCAGTTTACACCTATCGCCATTTCTAGCCACTGGGGGACCATAGGCAGGCTAGGGGAACTCATATTAATGTTAAAAAACCTCATAAAGTGAAATTTTCATGCCATGGGACCTTTAAAAATGAAGTGTGTAATTTCTGCATCAAATGCAATTGATAAAATAATTACCAATCTCACTATTGGCCTATTTGACTGTATCAAATAAATACAGTTAAATAAAGTCCCTTCAGGCCGGACAGGATGGTTAAACAAACTCTTATATATTTATAGTTGTCTTTGCATATAGGATGTAAA
>NW_015652149.1:134403-142789 GCF_001515625.1 Sinocyclocheilus rhinocerous
CTTTTTACCCCAAATACCATACTTTTACATATTTTTTTCGTTATTTAAAAACTGTTGCTTTAATTATCTAAAACAAAACTGAAAATCATAAAGAAGACCTTTGTCTCAAAATATATGCATTAATTTTAGCTATTCTTATTTGCTACTTAAATCTACAACATTTAAAAAAAAATATATATATATATATTAGATCAAGTAAGCACAGAATCAACTTTGCACTGCTGCATGCGATCGCGTCAAGGATCAGACAAATATACACGTGCATCTTGAAAAGCGGATGTTTTGGAAAGTGCCACGCCACGTTTTTGTGCCATCTAGTGGTTTAGATGAAAATAATGTCAAAGGCACCTTTCCCCTGGGGTGCCTTTAGCCCCGTTGTACCCTACTAGTAATGTTTCTCTTCTCTTCAAGTTTAGTGTGTATACTGGAAGCATTCAGAGCTGCAGATCATCAAACACAATCCTGATGGAGATGGATGTGTGTGACTGGAAAAAAAGAGGAATGGAATTTGCCTGAGGAACATACATAAGCTTGTGTGTGTGTGTGTGTGTGTGTGTGTGATATGAGATTGTGCACCTGGAAACTGTCTGTTCACAGCAAAAAACCTGGTCTCCAGCAGACGGCCTGCATGATTTCTGTCATAAATCAATCAGATTACTTTTTCAAGTAACTAGTAAAGTAATGGTGCATTACTTTTAAATTTACAACAAAATGTCTGAGTTACTTTTTCAAATAAGTAATGCAAGTTACTCTGTTTTTCCATTGATCGACTGACATTTCTTCTGTCGCCACTCCGAGAGAAACAGAGGCGCTTCCTTCATCCTGAGGTTTATTCGTTTCACTTTGGGTGTGAGAGGGCCTTTACAGTTGCCAAAAATATAACTTTTGGGGTTTTTGTTATTAAAAATAAATAAACAAGCCCAGCCCAGGTGACAAAAAGTAATGCAAAAGTAAAGTAATGCATTACCTTCCATAAACTAAGTAACGCAATTAGTTGCCTTATGGACTAACACGGCAATGCATTACTTTTAAAAGTAACTTTCCCCAACACTGGTGACTGTGTGAGTGAATTTGACTAATTGAACACATTTTGAAAGTGTACTGCAGTATGTAGCAGCTGTCTGTGAAGGTCTCTGGTTCTCATGCGGTCGTTCTGCAGCCAAACGCTAAAGACAAGCTTGGTTTTCCACAGGTCGTGTAGTGAAGTTAAATATGGGGTGATTTTACAGCGCTGCACATGAGAGCAAACTCAACATTCAGCAAGAAAAGGAAAATTAAAAAGCTCTAATTATAGTCATTTGCTTTCTATTCTGTCATGCATGTTTGGAGGAGCGGCCGTCTTTTATGTCTATTTCAGACGTTGAACTGTTTTCAGATGATCTCTCTGTCCTCAGGGTGGCCACAGATCATAATTCAGACAACACCAGCGCGATCCTGCGCGAATGGCTGATAAACGTCCAGCACTTCTATCATTATGTGGAGTGGAGACCTCAGGAGGAGCCCAGGTGAGACGGACCTTAAACTGCATCTGAACCCAAAGCTGAACACAAACTAGAGATTCACACACACACACACACACACGTTTTCTGTGATGCGATCAGTGTCTGCGCTATTTTTAGTAAATATCAATATTCTACCGACCTCAAAATACACTGAATTGTTTATTTTATTTTAAATTATTTATTTTTCCTTACATCTTAAAAATGTCTGACTCAACTCTTATTATATCATTATTTTCAAAAAGGTTTTTAAATACATTTTTCAAGGTAAAACATTATATATATATATATATATATATATATATATCACTAGCCTTATTTTTCATGCATGTTTGGAGGAGCGGCCGTCTTTTATGTCTATTTCAGACGTTGAACTGTTTTCAGATGATCTCTCTGTCCTCAGGGTGGCCACAGATCATAATTCAGACAACACCAGCGCGATCCTGCGCGAATGGCTGATAAACGTCCAGCACTTCTATCATTATGTGGAGTGGAGACCTCAGGAGGAGCCCAGGTGAGACGGACCTTAAACTGCATCTGAACCCAAAGCTGAACACAAACTAGAGATTCACACACACACACACACACACGTTTTCTGTGATGCGATCAGTGTCTGCGCTATTTTTAGTAAATATCAATATTCTACCGACCTCAAAATACACTGAATTGTTTATTTTATTTTAAATTATTTATTTTTCCTTACATCTTAAAAAAAAACCTCAGGGTGGCCACAGATCATAATTCAGACAACACCAGCGCGATCCTGCGCGAATGGCTGATAAACGTCCAGCACTTCTATCATTATGTGGAGTGGAGACCTCAGGAGGAGCCCAGGTGAGACGGACCTTAAACTGCATCTGAACCCAAAGCTGAAAACAAACTAGAGATACACACACACACACGTTTTCTGTGATGCGATCAGTGTCTGCGCTATTTTTAGTAAATATCAATATTCTACCGACCTCAAAATACACTGAATTGTTTATTTTATTTTAAATTATTTATTTTTCCTTACATCTTAAAAATGTCTGACTCAACTCTTATTATATCATTATTTTCAAAAAGGTTTTTAAATACATTTTTCAAGGTAAAACATTATATATATATATATATATATATATATATCACTAGCCTTATTTTTAGTGTTATATTCTATTATAGTTTTTGTTAATATTTTGAATTTTATTTGTATTTTTATAGTTTCTGCGTTTTATGTCTATATAGTTTTTTTTTTTCAGTTTTAGTTATTTTACCAACTGAAAATAAGAAATGTTGCTTTGAAAACATTTACTTTTTTCTGTTTTATTTCTGTTAACATTTATTTTAAGTAACAAAAAAGTATTTTTATGGTTTTAATTTTAGGTAATTATAATAAATCAGATAGATAGATAGATAGATTGATTTTTTTCAACAAATATCATGGATCATGTTTGTAGGGAAGTCACACCACATGGTATTTTATTTAGTGCATTTAAGTCATTTTATGTATCAATTGTATTTTAATGTTTAAATTTAATTTGAATTAATTGGTAGGACAAAAAAAAATCAGTCCATCACACTAAAGATATGAAGGTCTCTCTTTGACCTCGGACTGTGTCTGAAAGGTTTGTGTCTCATGCATGTATTTGTCTGTGTGTTTCTCAGCGTCTACGAGGACGAGAGCGGCCCGAAGCACTGGACGAGCCTGCGGTACGAGCACGTGATGAAGCTGCGTCAGGCGGCCCTCGACACGGCGCGGGAGATGTGGGCCGACTACCTTCTGGTACATCGTCTGAGACGAGTCTCTTTACCCTTCACTGAACTGTAACACAGATAATGTGACCAGAACTGACCCGCCTCACGCTCATTACACTTCACCTCCAGTCTGTAGAGGCCCGTCTGAAGTTAGCAGTGCTGTTCAGTGTTATAGAGTTATTTCTGCTGCTCTGTGATCAGCTCTGTTCCTCAATCCTCTGTCCAGCAGATGGTTTTGTGTGTGCTTTAGTCGAAGTACTCTGTACCATTATACGATTACACACACTCTCCGCTGGTGAGGAATCAAAACCACTGCCGTGTATGAAAGTTAAACATCTTTTCTGGGCAACCACATTGAGTTTTATCTTTGGTAAGCGACATAAATAAAATAAGGTTTTTTTCTAGGCATCTCATGATTCAAACTGCACTGGAAAAAATGGTGTAATTTAATTTTACTCAGACATAGCTTGTAAATTTCTCTAATGATTATGAAGAAGCAAAACGACTGAAATAGTATTTTCTTATAAAGCGTTCTCCAATAATTCAATTCAATTAAAGTTTATTTGTATAGCGCTTTTCACGATACAAATTGTTGCAAAGTAGCTTTAGAGAGAATTAAGTTTCTACAATATATTTAGTAGTAGCTTGTCAGTGGTGACTGTGTACATATGGTAGAAATGTACGGTAAAATTCAGTTAATAAAGTAATTAACAGCACTATTAACAGCAATGATTATATGTTGCAATCAAACTTGTAGCAAAATTTGGTCGTTTATGTTGTTTTTGGTAAATAATAATTTACTAAAAACATTAACTTTGAAAAATCTTTTTTTTTTTTTCTGATTCAGGAGCCGGAATCCAATTTCAAAATAATAAAAGTTAATACATTTTAAATGTACTCGATTGCAAGTTACGTATAATTATAAATACATGACATACAGTTTCAATCTAAATGACTTTAAAGTGTATTTTAGTTTGCCATAAATGTTTGTCAGTACATTCAGCAGTGCTTTAACCTTATCTAGTAATTATGAAATGACATAAAGACGTACTCAAGTCCACTCTAAACTAATACATTGTCATTCAATTGTAAATAACCTGCACTCGAGTGTCAAAACATTACATTCAAATATTCTTTAAAAGTATGTTTCCATAATAAACCCTTTTTTTTTTTTTTTATTATTAAACTGTACTTCTTTTTCACAGGGGAACTGCTGTTAAAGATTACATTTTTGTGGATCGGTTTAAAACGATGCATCATTTTTTTCCCCTCAGATCTAAAATGAAGTGAAGTAATGTGGAGTCTCTTTGAGATGATCAGTGAAACAAACATGACAGACTCTGTTTGCAGATGGTGGACTGTGATAACCTGCTGACCAACCGGGATGTTTTATGGAAGCTGATGCGGGAGAATAAGACGATGGTGGCGCCGATGCTGGAGTCCAGAGCGGCATACTCAAACTTCTGGTGCGGAATGACGTCTCAGGTGTGTCTCGTCCCGTCACAGCGCCTGGCAGCTCTTTTATCATTCAGACTTCATCATTTCTCAAATGTGCTGTTTAGTTTTTATCATCTTTATTCTTAGTCAAGATTTAGTCAATGAAAACAGTCGTATTTTAGTCACGCTGCATAGTGGTCGAACTGTTAAAGTGACTTTTATAATTATAATTATAAAATTATTATGAAATTATAATCACGATTGTTGTCATTAGAGAAATGTCTTTTTATGTTTCATCTCAATTATTGCACTTTGACATGAAGCGACAAATGTCTGGGTTTATTACAGTTCGTCACTGAGAAGGTTTGCTCACAGATTTAATCACAGCAAACCGCGCAAACGGCCTCGTGAAGGAACACAGACTGCCTTTATTACACTTTCATTTGAGCAGACTATCGCAATGAAGATCGTCAAACTCCAACATACAAGTTTTCTGGTGTTTTCAGATCATCAGCACCTTTTTCACAGAGAGATTGTATTAAGTAAAACAATTGTTGCCAGATTGGGAATATTATGGTTGCCAGATTGGTAATATTAAGTAAAACAATTTTTGCCATATTGGGAATATTATGGTTGCCAGATTGGAAATATTATGTAAAACAATCGTTGCCAGATTGGGAATATTATGGTTGCCAGATTGGGAATAATAAGTAAAACAATTGTTGCCAGATTGGGAATATGATGGTTGCCAGATTGGGAATATTAAGTAAAACAATTGTTGCCAGATTGGGAATATTATGGTTGCCAGATTGGGAATATTAAGTAAAACAATTGTTGCCAGATATTATGGTTGCCAGATTGGGAATATTATGTAAAACAATCGTTGCCAGATTGTGAATATTATGGTTGCCAGATTGGAAATATTAAGTAAAACAATCATTGCCAGATTGGGAATATTATGGTTGCCAGATTGGGAATATTAAGTGAAACAATCGTTGCCAGATTGGGAATATTAAGTAAAACAATCGTTGCCAGATTGGGAATATTATGGTTGCCAGATTGGAAATATTAAGTAAAACAGTCGTTGCCAGATTGGGAATATTATGGTTGCCAGATTGGGAATATTAAGTGAAACAAAGGGCAGAAAATTAGTCATTTTAAAAGAAAAGCTTTGATTGGGGGATTTAAGATCTTGACATCTGGCAACCGCAAACAGGCTTGTTAAAGAATAATTATATAGTATATATATTTTGTTTTAATTAAATTTTTCATAATTAACTTTTATAATTATAAATATTTTAGTTTCACCTTTTTTTTGTAAACGATATTGCAAGTTTATATAATCAGAGTCATTGATTGTCGTTCCTCCGTGTCGTTATCGTTATAGTTGTGGTTAAATTTAGAATGATTTTTAAACTCTATCTTTATTGTTATTGTTATAGATCTTGTTCTTGGTGTGAACGGGCCTTCAGTCATAGAAAAAAAGGTCGTTGACATTTTTGGTTAACGAGCGAGCGTGTGTTTGCAGGGTTATTATAAGCGGACGCCGGCCTACATGCCCATCCGCAGGCAGGAGAGGAAGGGCTGCTTCGCCGTTCCCATGCTCCACTCCACCTTCCTGCTGGATCTGAGGAAGGAGGCGACCCGTGAGCTGGCCTTCTTCCCGCCTCATCCCGACTACAGCTGGGCCTTCGACGACATCATCATCTTCGCCTTCTCCGCGCGGATGGCAGGTGCGTCTCAGATCGAGGAGACTGCATTCGGTTATCATGTGCGCTGCTTTTGCGTGAACTTTAACATGGTTTCCCGCAGAGGTTCAGATGTACATCTGCAACACAGAGACTTATGGGTATCTCCCCGTGCCCCTGCGCTCCCATAATACCTTGCAGGACGAGGCGGACAGTTTTCTGCACTCGCTGCTGGAGGTTATGGGTGAGTCACATGACTGGTCACATGTTTTCTGCTTAAGGAGCGTAACGAAATGTCCTTCATGGTTCTGAATGTGTTTTGTCTGCAGTGCGCAGTCCTCCATCAGAGCCGTCTGTGTATCTCTCTCTTCCTCCTAAACAGCCGGATAAAATGGGCTTCGATGAGGTCAGGATGTCACATTAATGCCACACTATTTTATTTTGTTTTATAGTATTTTTATTATACTTCATACTTTTTATATTTAATATTTTATCATTTTATATTCTAGAATTTTTTATATATTTAATATTTTTATTTTGTTATTTAATGAAATAGTATAATATAAAACAGTGTAATATAGCATTTTACATTCATATTAAATATTTATTAAACATTAAATATTTTATTAACTAATATTAAACATTAAATATTTATTTAGATTGGGAATATTATGGTTGCCAGATTGGAAATATTAAGTAAAACAGTCGTTGCCAGATTGGGAATATTATGGTTGCCAGATTGGAAATATTAAGTAAAACAGTCGTTGCCAGATTGGGAATATTATGGTTGCCAGATTGGGAATATTAAGTGAAACAAAGGGCAGAAAATTAGTCATTTTAAAAGAAAAGCTTTGATTGGGGGATTTAAGATCTTGACATCTGGCAACCGCAAACAGGCTTGTTAAAGAATAATTATATAGTATATATATTTTGTTTTAATTAAATTTTTCATAATTAACTTTTATAATTATAAATATTTTAGTTTCACCTTTTTTTTGTAAACGATATTGCAAGTTTATATAATCAGAGTCATTGATTGTCGTTCCTCCGTGTCGTTATCGTTATAGTTGTGGTTAAATTTAGAATGATTTTTAAACTCTATCTTTATTGTTATTGTTATAGATCTTGTTCTTGGTGTGAACGGGCCTTCAGTCATAGAAAAAAAGGTCGTTGACATATTTTTGGTTAACGAGCGAGCGTGTGTTTGCAGGGTTATTATAAGCGGACGCCGGCCTACATGCCCATCCGCAGGCAGGAGAGGAAGGGCTGCTTCGCCGTTCCCATGCTCCACTCCACCTTCCTGCTGGATCTGAGGAAGGAGGCGACCCGTGAGCTGGCCTTCTTCCCGCCTCATCCCGACTACAGCTGGGCCTTCGACGACATCATCATCTTCGCCTTCTCCGCGCGGATGGCAGGTGCGTCTCAGATCGAGGAGACTGCATTCGGTTATCATGTGCGCTGCTTTTGCGTGAACTTTAACATGGTTTCCCGCAGAGGTTCAGATGTACATCTGCAACACAGAGACTTATGGGTATCTCCCCGTGCCCCTGCGCTCCCATAATACCTTGCAGGACGAGGCGGACAGTTTTCTGCACTCGCTGCTGGAGGTTATGGGTGAGTCACATGACTGGTCACATGTTTTCTGCTTAAGGAGCGTAACGAAATGTCCTTCATCGTTCTGAATGTGTTTTGTCTGCAGTGCGCAGTCCTCCATCAGAGCCGTCTGTGTATCTCTCTCTTCCTCCTAAACAGCCGGATAAAATGGGCTTCGATGAGGTCAGGATGTCACATTAATGCCACACTATTTTATTTTGTTTTATAGTATTTTTTATTATACTTCATACTTTTTCTATTTAATATTTTATCATTTTATATTGTAGAATTTTTTATATATTTAATATTTTTATTTTGTTATTTAATGAAATAGTATAATATAAAACAGTGTAATATAGCATTTTACATTCATATTAAATATTTATTAAACATTAAATATTTTATTAACTAATATTAAACATTAAATATTTATTT
>NW_015652149.1:142877-143655 GCF_001515625.1 Sinocyclocheilus rhinocerous
TTATTTTTTATTTTTTTTATTTTTTATTTTTATTTTATATTATTTCTGTATTTTTATATTGTATATTTTATTTAATATTAATTGTTATATATATATTTTTTAAATGTCATATTACATCATTTTATGAAATGTTATCAAATATTGTAATGCTTAAAGAGTTTTTTATATTATTTGTTGTATTATTTTATTTTGTATTATATTATATATTATTATCTTTTTATGTTATATTATTGTGCTGTATTACTTTATTATTGACATTTAGTATTATCATATTATTAATACATTACATATATTATTAATTTTCATATTATTTTATAAAGCCGTATAATATATTATTATTATTATATATTCATCAGTCGTATGGTATGTGTGTCCAGGTGTTTATGATAAACCTGCTGAGGCGTTCGGACCGCAGAGAGCGCATGCTGAGGACTCTGTACGAACAAGAGATCGCGTGCAAGATCATCGCAGCTGTAGATGGCAAGTACGTCTCAAACACACAAACAGATCGCATTCACATGCAAACATGAGCTTCCCATAATCCTGTCTGTCTCACCTGTCGCATACAGACCGTCTGACCCGTGTGTGTGTGTGTGTGTGTGTGTGTGCGCACGTGTGTGTGTGTGTGTGTGTGTGTGTGTGTGAGAGAGTGTGTTGCGCGCGCGCGCATAGGGGCGGAACTCAGCTGTGCACGATGCAGAGAGCGCGACCATGTAATGTAGAGACAGAAATGACATGCCCTCATGTAAATAAGATAAATAACATAAGGCTATTTAGT
>NW_015652149.1:143704-144563 GCF_001515625.1 Sinocyclocheilus rhinocerous
TGTGTGTGTGTGTGTGTGAGTGTGTGTCAGGGCGCTGAACATCAGTCAGATCGAGGCGCTGGGGATCCAGATGATGCCCGGATACAGCGACCCGTATCACGGCCGGCCGCTCACTAAAGGAGAGCTGGGCTGCTTTCTGTCGCACTTCAACATCTGGACAGAGGTGAGAGAGAGAGAGAGAGAGAGAGACAGAGAGAGTGAGAGAGAGAGAGAGAGAGATGAAGTGTTTTACTAAATACCACAGCAAAAGTTAATCCTTTTGTCTATATTCCTTTATTTTAAATGTACATATTATTTAATTGAAACAGTGTTACCTTTAAGTGTTTGTCAATTAAGTAAACATGTTTTTTCAAGTACTTATACAAGATTAGTAAATACTCATAATAAATTGTAAATAGTCAATGATAAAATGACAACAAAACAAATAGAAACAAGGAAAGTGCTTGAAGTTAAACATATTCATCAAGTAAATTCATTAAGATAATAAAATAATCTAATTTTTTTGAAAATAATATTTATAATATATATTTTAAAGAAAATAATATAAAAAGTGTTTTAAATGTTTATGTATATTTTTATTTTTATAAAATATAAAATAACAGTGCTCTTTATAAAGAAATATGTGAATTATAAGTGTTTTATTTTTAGAAAATATTTTAAATGTATTTTTCTCTAAAATAATATTTTTTATAATATCTTATGGCAATGTGTTTACTCATTTTTTTCCTATTTTTAGAAGAAAATAATTAGATGATTTTTTTTCTAAAATACTACAAAATTGTTTTTAGAATTTGTCAAAAAATATTACTATTATAAATATTTTTTTTTAAAGAATTTGTATGTATATATATATATATAT
>NW_015652149.1:145950-149519 GCF_001515625.1 Sinocyclocheilus rhinocerous
AGACGTCTCTGGTGATCGAGGACGACCTGCGCTTTGAGGTTTTCTTTAAGCGTCGTCTGCAGAATCTGATGCATGAGATCGAGTCTCAGCGGCTGCACTGGGACTTGATGTGAGTGAAGCAGTCTGTGTGTGTACAGCGCCCTCTGCTGGACTCCTGACTCCAGCTGTTTGTCTCTGTCTCAGTTACATCGGCCGCAAGCGCATGCAGGTGGACCGACCGGAGAAATCTGTGCCCAGAATACACAACCTGGTGGAGGCGGATTACTCCTACTGGACGCTGGGGTACATGATCTCGCTACGCGGCGCTCAGAAGCTGCTGCGGGCCGAACCGCTCAGAAAGATGCTGCCGGTGGATGAGTTTCTGCCCGTCATGTACAACAAACACCCCATGTGAGAGATTTATCGCCTGGTGTAGCCGTATCATTATCCCCTAGTGTTCAGATTGTCTGATTATATCTATAGTTCTATATATTGTTTTATTCTTCTGATCAGATACAAAAATAGTTTATTCTTTGCTGTTGTGTAAATGAGTTTTCTTTGCATCTTACAAAGAGCAGTGATCAAAAACAAGTCTCATATGACTCATCACACAACACAGAATCTAATAAAACATCTCTAAAATCACATAACAAACCTAAAGATCACGTAAAAAATGTTTCAGTGAAATTAGAACATGTACATTTAATAATTTTTATATTAGTTATATAAAAATTCTTATAAATGTAAATAAACAAGTTCATAATAATAGAAATAAAAATGTCAGTGTAAAAAAAAAAGGGATTTAGTTTGCTAAAAAAATATCATTATTTTTATGAATGGTGGTGATAATACAAATAATTAATTAAAGCATAATGTTATAAATATTATAAATAATATTAATAATAATAATACATTTTAATAAAATAATCTAATTTTTTAGAAAATAATATTTATAATATATATTTTAAAGAAAATAATATAAAAAGTGTTTTAAATGTTTATGTATATTTTTATTTTTATAAAATATAAAATAACAGTGCTCTTTATAAAGAAATATGTGAATTATAAGTGTTTTATTTTTAGAAAATATTTTAAATGTATTTTTCTCTAAAATAATATTTTTTATAATATCTTATGGCAATGTGTTTACTCATTTTTTTCCTAATAATGATGTTTAACAATTCTTTTATTATTAACAATAATAATAATATAAAACATGATTATGAATAATAAAAAAAATATTATTTTGTTGATTAATCATTATTGTTATTATTATTATTAATAATAAATAATTCATTTTAAGGAAGAAACCATTATTTAATTGTATCAGTTTGTCTCGCTATCATTCATTCTGTTTTCTTCAATGCGTGTTGTTTCACTGTATTAGTTATTCTTATATTTATATATCAACACCATAACTGATTGTTTCCGTCTCCGTCTGTGCAGCGAGGACTACATGTCTCACTTCAAGCGGCGGGACCTGCGAGCGTTTTCGGCCGAGCCGCTGCTGGTTTACCCCACGCACTACACGGGCGACGCTGGCTACATCAGCGACACGGAGACCTCCAGCGTCTGGGACAACGAGACGGTCCGCACCGACTGGGACCGAGCGCGATCACGCAAGAGCCGCGAGCAGGAGGAGCTCAGCAGCGAGGCGCAGAACTCAGACGTGCTGCAGTCTCCGCTGGACAGCACGGCCCGCGACGAGCTCTAGCAGCCGAAAACACTCGAACACAGCGGAGAAACCCTCACAATCACAGCCACCAAAGCTGAGGAGGGTCAGGACTGAGAGGAGCGGCCGCTTCATCAGACGTCACACAGCGATCAAATTCACTTCACGACGCACTTCAGATGAGATGGACACCTGTGATCTTCCTGAAATGCTTGAGCGGATGCAGGAACAGTAAATATGACGCTAGTTAGATTTTATTTGTATGAATGAGAATCTCAAGGACAATCGAGACGATCTGACATGACTGACATGTTCATACTAACAACCTCTGTAGAGATGGTTTGGTTTTTGATAGTTTTAACCTGATCTGATGGGTCTAGTAGATGAACGCTTGTCAGGAGTCCTGATCCTTTGCGCTTTATTAAAATTTATGTGATTTTTATCATTTCATTCCTTTATTATTTCACTTTGAACATGATGTAAGTGAGTGTTGACTTTTACTTTGTACGTAAAGCTGTTGTTATGCGTCCCAGATTATGCCCGGTTCAGACTACACGATTTTAGCCCGATTTTGGCACGATTTGCTTGACGTAGGGTGTCGTGTGGATTCGTAAACGTCAATGTGCGTCGGGACACAAGATTCCATCGTTTCAGCACGTGTAGTGTGTCATAGTGGACGACAACCGATTCCGCGTCTGCGATGCTTCACGACATCACGACAGAAAAACTAGCATGTTTAATTTTTTTTCCGTCATCCACGATGACACATTGGTGACGTTGACCAATAGCAGCACAGAAGCTCTTTCATACACAGGTTTCAAACATGGCAAAACGAAAGAGAGATGATGGTGCTGCTAGGTGGAATTATGAGATGGAGGAAAGGTTCGTGGAGCTGTGGCAACAGTACTCCTGCCTGTATGATGTGTCATCGAGGGAGTACCACGACAGAACAAAGAAATAAAAATGCTGGCGAACTATAGCGGAAGCGCTTCAGCAATGTGTTCACTCTTGTTTTCGGAAGTCAGTCGCTAGTTCCGCCTTCTCGATGACATCACGCGCGTCGTTAAAGACATCACACGATGAATGTTCGGGAAGCAACGTGTAGTCTGACATGTTTCTTGTCCACGACACGACAAGATTTTAGGAGTCAAAATTGTGTAATCTGACACAGTGACTATTGTGACCGACAAAAATATTGTGTAGTCTGAACCCGGCATTAAGGTTAGGATGAGATCGGCATGTTTTTATCTGATAGTTTGCTTGCAGATGACTAATTTATTGCTCGTTCAGCTTGTTCTTGGTCCTCGAGGTCAGCCGACGGATCTGTTACCCGTGATGTGAACCGCACAGAAGTGTTTAACCTTTAGTTTTTATGTTCTTTGTTTTTTCAGTTGCCTTAAGAGATTTGTATGGGAAAATAGAAACCGATTAAAATGACTCCATTTTGATGCTTGTGTGGCAAACTAATGTTTACATGATGCTTAATGTGCTAACTCAAGAAATGCATAATATTTAGTTAAATGAGTGAATTTTTTTTTTTTATCAATCCTTTCTGTTTCTTTCATCCTGAATGTGCCTTTTATGCCAAAGAATAAAGAATGTTTCTTAAAGCCTGATGCTGTAGATTCAGTCTGATTTTAGGAGGCGTCTGCTGTGATTTACTGGTGCGGTGAATGGGTGCCGTCAGAATGAGAGTCCAAACAGCTGATAAAAACATCACAATAATCCACAAGTAATCCACAGCACTCCAGTCCATCTGTTAACATCTGGAGAAGACAAAAGCTGAAACAAACCCATCAAGACATTCCATAATAACACTTCCTCCAGTGAAAAAGTGTTCTGGTCCGAATCAGGAGAGAAATCTGCACAGATCAAGCAGCGTTTAAACAGCTCTAAACAAATATGTGAGAGACAACAG
>NW_015652149.1:158121-164092 GCF_001515625.1 Sinocyclocheilus rhinocerous
GTATCACAATTTCCACAAAAATATTGGGCAGCACGACTGTTTTCAACATTGATAATAATCAGAAATGTTTCTTGAGCAGCAAATCAGCATATTAGAATGATTTCTGAAGATCATGTGACACTGAAGACTGGAGTAATGATGCTGAAAATTCAGCTTTGCATCATATGAATTTTTAAATATATCACAACAGACAACAGCTACTTTAAATTGTAATAATATTACACAATATTAGTTTTTATTGTATTTTTGATCAAATGAATGCAGTTTTTTAAAAATGAATACATAAAAAAATCTTACCAACCCCAAACTTTTGAACGTTATCATTCACTATATTCATGTGTTAATTAAGCACAAAGTTTGTAATCTTTTGCTTACAAATATAAAGTATGTAAACTATAATCTCACTGTAAGTGTGACTTCTCAAGAGGAGTTATTATTATTTCATCTGAGCTTTAACAGTTGAGATTTAACTGGAGTCCTATGTTTTGGGTTGATCACTGCCTCAACAATGTTTTTTTTTTTTCAGCTTTGCCACATATACATATTTTAGAAATGAACCATTCAATCAACAAAATTAAACACAATAATCCACAAGTAATCCACAGCACTCCAGTCCATCAGTTCACATCTGGAGATGACAAAAGCTGAAACAAATCCAGCATTAAGACGTTTTTAACTAAAATACCATAGAGTCCATAATCCACAATAACTCTTCCTCCAGTGATCTCCTGAATCCAGCCACATATTTGTTTAGAGCTGTTTTGGCTTTTAAACGGTGCTTGATCTGTGCAGATTTCTCTCCTGATTCAGACCAGGCCACTTTTTCACTGGAGGAAGTTAATGGATAGATGGCACATATTTTAGCAAGAAGCAACGGTTTGAAGTTAAAAACGCCTTAATGATTTGTTTCAGCTTTTGTCTTCTCCAGATGTTAACTGATGGACTGGAGTGCTGTGGATTACTTGTGGATTATTGTGATGTTTTTATCAGCTGTTTGGACTCTCATTCTGACGGCACCCATTCACTGCAGAGCATCTATTGCTGAGACACTGATGCAATGCTACATTTCTCCAAATCTGATGAAGAAACAAACTCATCTGTATATTGGATGACCTTAGGGTGAGGACATTTTCAGCAAATTTCCATTTTCAAACTATTGCTTTAAACTGTAAATGGTAAGAGTCATGAGAGCTCACATTCTCACTCAGGTGAAACAAGACAGTCCTCTCTTGCTCTCTCACTCTCTCTCTCTCTCACTCTGTCTCTCTATTGGATTAAGGCCTTGGTGTATTTTCAGCCAAGAAGGCTTATGGGATCTCTGATGAACATGGCCATAATCCTTCCAGAGAACAAAACGATTCATTTTCACGGTAAAAGAGAAACAAAAATCAGTTCTTGAATCTCAGCCATGCATTTGCACGCTTTGCTTATGATAATTAACTTCAGTAATATTGGCATCTGTCAGATTTAACTGATGGACTCTGATGGTACTTATCTCTCCGTCTCTCTCTCTCTCAATAGGATTATGACAGTGGGTTCATGTAGATTAGGTGGTCTGTTCACTGTTTCCTCAAATCTCTCTGTTTGGAGAGTAGACAAACACTGGCAGAGCGATGTCAGAGACAGTCTGGTGTCGGTTTAACCCTGTAATCACCGTGAACGGGGCGTGTGGTGACGGGAAATAACAGCACGGTGAACCTGCAGAACCTGCAGCTGCGTTGATCTGAACTCATGATCGGTTCGGTTCCGAACAACAGCGATTCTGAGGCCAGCGAGACTCTGTCACTGATGGTCTGGGAATAACTTCAACTTCAAGAGTTTTTGGGCGGTGGTAGATGCAGCTCTACACATGCAGCTGTGTTTGTGCAATGCATTTGTTCATTTCTGGACTTTTGTGTTATATATATGTATAATCAGACGAGTTTCCTACAGTTGAGTAAATAGTTGCTGTATTCCCCCAAATACTGTAACTGTCAGTTTCATCCAGGTTCGTTTTAAACAAGATTTCATGCTCAAAATCTGCTAACAAAAATAAGTTAAGAATAGTTTGCTAACGTTCCCATTAATCGATAACATTCAAATATTCATTACGTTCTAAACCTTACATTTTTTTAAAATGTTTTAAAAAAAAATTTTCTTGGTGATGCGAACGTTAAAGGAACATTCTATTTTATCATTTTTCAAACAATGTTACTTTTGAATGTTCTCTGAACGTTCTGAAACAAGTAGTAACATTTAAAATATGTTAGACAATCGTCCAACTTAAACGTTTCACAAAAAGACATTACATGGACGACATGTATGTTTTTGTGCTAACATTTAACTTTAAAGACCAGACAACTTTTAACAAATGTTCTTTTAATGTTACTGGAAGAACGTTTGTTCGTAACTTCTAGAGGCTTGCCAGAGTGTTAGGGATGTTCTGAGAACATTCTCTGTTGGTTTTAATTGAGGGTTGGTTCAATCCTTCTTGTAAATATCAAACTCACAATCTGTGAGTGTTTATACAGGGCAGAACTACTTTGACCACCATCTTCAATCTCATTCTTACTATTAGCCTAGGGATACTGTTCACATACTGTTCCCACTGGACAATATGTATTTGATTGTGTTGAAGTGTATTAATTACACTAGTTTGTTTGCCATTTTATTAAAAGTTTTGCTATTCCCTTCAACTCTGTGCAACTCATTGAAGAATATCATCAAGCATTGATCAGTGCATGTTCTCTCTTCAGAAGCTGTCATGGTGGACCTGTTCCTGGGGAAGGTTCTGGTGAAGAACAATAAAGACAGAGACGAGCTGGACACGGAGCGTGAGATCGTCCTGCAGCTCCAGAACCGTATCCTCATGCTGTTCTTCGGCTCCGGCGAGTGCGAGAAGTGCCAGGAGTTCGCACCGACGCTCAAAGACTTCTACAAGAAGCTCACGGACGAGTTCTACGTGGAGCGATCGGCTCAGCTGGTCCTGCTGTACGTCTCGCTGGACTCCTCCGAGGAGCAGCAGGAGAAGTTCCTGAAGGAGCTGCCCAAACGCTGCCTGTTCCTGGCCTACGAGGACCCCTACAGACAGTACGTACCATTTTTGTTCAGAAAAAGTGTGCCAAAAAAAATTGAGTATGACAGTTTTTAGTACTGTGCTTGAGCACACTTTGACGGTATCCGCAAGATTGACTTAAAATTGCTTAAAATATGACAAAAGATGCTTTAAAATAAAATTGAACCAGGGTTTCCACTCAAAAACATTTTATTTTATTTTACAGTTCTGTTCCACATGTACATATGTACTGTACTTACTATAGTATTTCACATAACTGGGTAATAAGTAGATACTAACCTTGATCCAGTGATGTTTTAATATTTTTTTATTTACTATTACAGCTTTTATTTTTATACTTTTTCATTTTAATCTTAGTTAAATTTTTGGTAATTACATGCTTTTGTAAATGTTCTTCATTATTATTGTTTAATATTAATATGTAGCTTTGCTTTTTTCATTTTATTTCAATTTTAGTTTTTTATTTATTTTATTTCCAATAATTTTAGTGCTAAGAAATGATTTAAAACGTTTTTTTAATTTTAATTTTAGATTTTATTTCAGCTTTAATTCAATCATTAACAAAACACATGCTTATTAATAACATAAGGGTCAATTTTTTTAAATTGAGATTTATATAACATCTGAAAGCTGAATAAATAATCTTTCCATTGATGTATGGTTTGTTATGATCGGACAATATTTGGCTGAGATACAACTATTTGAAAATCTGGAATCTGAGGGTGCAAAAAAATCTAAATATTGAGAAAATCATCTTTAAAGTTGTTCAAATGAAGTTCTTAGCAATGCATATTACTAATGATAAACACGTTTTTGAAATATTTACGGTAGGAAATTTACAAAATATCTTCATGGAACATGATCTTTACTTAATTTCCTAATGATTTTTGGCATAAAAGAAAAATTGATAATTTTAACTCATACAATGTATTTTTTTGACTATTGATATAAATATACCCAAGCCATTTGTTTTGTGCTCCAGGGTCACATATATTTTAATCGTTTAATTATTTTAAACATTTTAAACAATGTTGTTGTTTTTTTTTCTTGGTTATGCAAACTTTGAGAGAACGTTTCGTTTTATCATTTTGCAAAAATGAGAATGTTACTTTTGAATGTTCTGAAACAAGTACTAACATTCCAAAGGTGTTAGATGAACATCCAACTATATGTTTTAGGAAGAAAACATTCTAATACTGTACTAATTCTAATGTCTAGAGACCAGATAACTTGCAACCAGTGTTCTTTTAACATTACTGGAAGAGTTTGTTCATATCTTTGGGAGAAAGTCCTGAGAACATTCCCTGTTAGCTGGGTTAGAGTAAAAAAGGCTGAGAATCAGAGTGTGTTTCTGAGCCGCTGTGTGTAACCATCAGGAGCTCTGTAGTTTGTGACGTGTTTGTGTGGTTCACAGGGAGCTGAGCGAGATGTTCGAGGTGCAGGATCTGCCCAGGGTGGTGGTTTTGCATCCGGACTGCTCCGTTCTCACAGCCGACGCCGTGGAGGAAATCTGTAAGCTGGGGCCAGACTGCTACCGCAACTGGCAGGAAGGGGCGGAGCTTATCGACAGGAACTTCATGATGAACGAGGAGTTCGACGAGGGCAAAATGCGCAGCATGACCGACCCCATCCGACGAGTCAAATACAAGGTGGAGGACCAGAAGAAGAAGAAGAAGAAAAAGAAGAAGGATGGGGTGAGTGTGGAGGAAGAGGAGGAGGACGAGGATGGAGATGAAGATGGAAATGATGGAGGAGGAGGTTGGGGCTGAGGTTAGGACTTCTGACGCTCTAATAACTATTAGTGAAATTGACAGAAGCCACGAGTAAGTGTTGAGCAAACGTTGCTGATCAGGTGAAACAGCAGCGCTGAAAAAAGAAAGATGGATGTCCTGCAGCAGTAGTTCTCAAACCTTTCTCCAAGGACTATCAATGTCCACAACAATATTTAAAAGCTAATATGTTTCCTCTGGAAAGACCAATGTTTTTTTATTTTACAGAAACTGTGTGAACAGATTAAAATAAGAAACTAAATTATTATAATTCAAATAACTGAATTTCAGGATTCCAAAAGTTATGAGATGAAAGTTCTTAAATTTTCCTGCTGTTTTCATCCAATCAATTTCCAGTTGTTCATGATTCACTGGATTTGTATTAAGGATAAGATATTGATAAGACATGTTTATCCTTAATATTTGATATTAAGGATTAAAAAAACGTTCTACTTACAATTTCTAACCGATGAAAGAGTTTGGCATAACTAGTAATAAAACGTATATGCTCTTCGTAAAAATGCCCAATGCGATCTTTATTCATTTCAATTACGTTTCCAGGTCTAGAAATCACACTTTAAAATCGGACTTCCTCATTTATCCACATGTTCTAAGAGAATCTGGCACTGTACAAATTGCCAAGAATTTACAGGATTAAAGAACATTATTTTACAATAATGTAGTCAGACATTTACTGTGCATGCCGGGTCATTATCTGCCAAATTATGCGAAAGCAATGCAGTTATTAAAATATTTAACTGTGGGAAAACAGCTGTTAAAGGGGTGAACTAAAATAAGAAGTATCATGATTTTTAGTTGTTTTTAAATAACTTTAAGTAAGATTGATAACTGAGCTCAATTTCTCTATTCCAGGATCAATTACTTCTTTTCAAATGCATCTGTTTTGTATATTTCCAGGTCGTATGTGTACATGCATGATTATACAGTATTACTATAAGGATCTTCAGATGACTGCTGTTACACAAATGTATACACAAATGCTCTTTTCTTTAACATGCATGCTTTTTTTATCAACATTTGCATTACTAATAAACTCTGAAATTACAAAGAAAATTGGTCTTGAGTATGTTAACACACACGCACGCATGCACACATACACACACACACACACACACACACTCTCACT
>NW_015652149.1:164230-169323 GCF_001515625.1 Sinocyclocheilus rhinocerous
CACACACACAGACACACACACACACACACTCACACACACTCACTCACACACACACACAGACGTGACCCTGGAGCACAAAAGCAGTCTTAAGTCGCTGGGGTATATTTGTAGCAGGGGGCATTTTTTTCATCTACAGGAAGCGTCAAAAGTGAAACTGAGCGGCGCGAGAAAACAGGAAGAGAAGACTCCAACTTTACGATCATCTTTGTAAGTACAACATTAACCTCATTTAAGTCCTTGGATATACGTAAGATGTCACAAGGTCTCACTAAGTAACTTATTTGAGTCTAATTACACGAAGTGTGTGTGTGTGTGTGTGTGTGCACGCGTTTTTGTGACAAATGAGGACATAAATTTGTATAATGACATGGGTATGACATAGGTATTACAAGGAGAAGGTGACTTTTCAGGACATTACCCCATGTCCCCACTTTTCAAAATGCTTATAAATCACACAGAATGGAGTGTATTGAAAATCTGAAATAGCACAAAGTTTCCTGTGAGGGGTAGGTTTAGGGGTAGGGTTGGTGTAGGGCAATAGAATATATGGTCTGTACAGTAGAAAAACCATTATGCCTATGGGATGTCCCCACTTTTCACAAAAACAAACCTGTGTGTGTGTGTGTCTGTGTGTGTGTGTGGATGTGTTGGTGTTGGTTTCAAACGAAAGGTAGCTGATGTGCCTTTCATCTTTAAAATTACACGTTTGGAACCAACATACAAACCACATTCTCTATTCTGACAAATATTTGTCTGTAATTGAGGCGTGAGTTGTTCAAATATGTGCAAAGGATTTCACCTCGCCTTTCAGGGCTCGTTTTTACAACTAAGTTATAAACTCAAAGGCAGTCATAGTCATCGGGGTCCAAGCACCAATAGCTCATATGGTTTGGAGATAAAGCTGCTATATATCTTTCCACATATATTATGAATATTGAATCTCTACTGATTTGAAGTATACAAAATACATGCCAGTTCAAAAGGAAATTAGGAAATAAGTAGCAATTCACCCTGATGCAACATGAAATATACACAAATATTAAATATCTTAACCTGATAACCTAACCCTAACCTCTAGTGCTCGACTTTAGTATTACAGTCTTGATCTGTCATGCACAGCTAGGGTTGCACCCATATTTAAAGGTTTTACATAGACCTACACACAGCTGAATAAACACAAGGATTTCGCAGTGTGGAGAATACTAATAGCAAATGAAATCAATTTCACAATAAGTAGTAGAGAAGTTCATCTGCACATGTGCGTCGCGTGATAAGCGCTGACAGTATATTAATATCTGTAGGCCAGTAGGTTCGACTCGGGAGGTGTGTAAATTAAACAGCTTTGGTCTTGTAGTGAAAATAAGCTTATACTTATTTTAGAAATGTTTTTATTTTATTTAACAGTATTCACAGTACCAGTTTGAATATTACACAGGTGGGGTAAAATGCCCCCAGTCTGACAAAGCACTTTGATTTATACATTTACAGCAAAATCAGACTACAGGCAGTTATAGCGTATTAAAAATAAAAACAAACTAATCAATAATTATGAATTACAAAATTATAGCCTATTTGAAAAATATTGTTAGCTGATGCTAACTGGCCAGCTAACTAGCTACCTGATGCTAACTTGAGGTAATTTTTAAATATAAAGTACAAATATTTTTATCTCATTATCATCATCTAACAATATGAATATATGGGACTCATATACATGTTATTGTATCAGTATGTCATTGCTAAAGAACTGAGCTTGCGTTTTCTCTCGAGGTGTAAATTAAACAGCTTTGGTCTTGTAGTGAAAATAAGCTTATACTTATTTTAGAATTTTTTTTATTTTATTTAACAGTATTCACAGTACCAGTTTGAATATTACACAGGTGGGGTAAAATGCCCCCAGTCTGAAAAAGCACTTTGATTTATACATTTACAGCAAAATCAGACTACAGGCAGTTATAGCGTATTAAAAATAAAAACAATATAATCAATAATTATGAATTACAAAATTATAGCCTATTTGAAAAATATTGTTAGCTGATGCTAACTGGCCAGCTAACTAGCTACCTGATGCTAACTTGAGGTAATTTTTAAATATAAAGTACAAATATTTTTATCTCATTATCATCATCTAACAATATGAATATATGGGACTCATATACATGTTATTGTATCAGTATGTCATTGCTAAAGAACTGAGCTTGCGTTTTCTCTCACTGGAATATCAGTACACATCGAATTACATATACAGCCATTTATACACATAGCAAAATGTGTGCTCACCAAAATCCAGAGAAATAAACACATAGATGTAGGCATTTTATTCTCTTTGACTACTTTTTCTTTTCTTTTAACTCCTGCTTGAAGTCATGCATATATATATATATTTTTTTTTATAAAGTAGGCCTACATTATCAGAGCTTGGTAGATGTTAAGATTATAAATAATGTTATTTATTAATTTATCATTCATAGGCTACATAATGAATAATCCTGTCATATACAATTTATGAAGTTTATTAATTTAGTTAAAAATGGGACAAATATTTAAAATGTAGTCCTGATTAAAAATCCCATCCCATCCAGGTAAAAGCTGCAGATTGTGCAGGATTCATCTAAAAGGTGATAAATGGATCCAGACTGCTTAAAGCACACAGATATATCCTGGAGGAGTTCTTTAGGAATGAATGAAATAACCAAATGTGTTCTGTTGAATGTTTACATAGCCTACTTGTTCTGTTTTGTTGTTGAAATAATCAGTGTGAATGGGTGTCTCTTATTTTTCCACACTGAAGGTGGCAGCCTTATTCTCAGTTGCAAATGAGGTTTATAAATGAAATGACAATACACTGATTCCCCTGCTAGGACCACACAAACAATTTAATTTGTTATATTTTCCCTATATAGTGAAACAAAATGGCTTCAACCGAAATAGCGATTCTTGATGCACTTAAGGAGCTACTGGAAAAAGAGTTCAAAGATTTCAAATGGCACCTGTCAAATGGTGGGACACAATATAACTCTATTCCTCGGGGGACGCTGGAGAACGCTGATCGCCATGATACTGTGACTATCATGGTGCAGCAGTACAGAAGTTCAGACGCCGGGAAGATCGCAGTCAGAGTGCTGCACAAAATTAATCAAAATGAGCTTGCTGATCAACTGAAGAGAAAACTTCAGGAAGGTACTTTTTGACACTTTTTGTTATCTATATCTATGAATATTTGATCTAAATTGGATTTTGAGTTTATCTGTATGTCTCCATCAGTTCCAGAGGACGTTTCTGCTGAAGGTGGAGCTTCATCCGGTGCAACGGCTGCAAACGCTTCAACTGCAGGAGTTAACGTTACCATAAACTCCTCCAGTGGAGGAACCGTGAAGGCCCCTGTTATTCACGGCGGTGTGTTTAACGGCCCAATGAACTTCAGCTAATGCTCAAGCACATGTCTTATCTTATAACAATGATTTTAGTATTTACATCCTCAGGTTTGAAATGAAAGCTGATTGTGGCTTCTAAATCATTGTGTTTTTAGGCTTATACAGCCACATACATATTTATACATGATACCAAATACAAATTATGCTTACAGTGTATTTGAACTTAAATAAAACTATAAATCGGCAGCTTTCTAATGATACTGGATTGTGAATGACTATGACCAGCAACATTTTTATTTCGGGAAAATCATGTATGTATATTTCCTTGTCAAATTGGGCAGCACCTGAGAAGGGGAGTTGCCAATGTTTGTAGCGCATATTCATTAAAAACAGCTGTAAGCACAGATTCAGCCATTTATTCTTGTAATACCTGCAATTTGCACCTTGTTGAATTCACCGTGTACGGAAAAGAAGCACCTGTTTCGTACGCATGTGCAGACAATGATTTAAAGTGCCCCTATTATACTATTTTAAAGGATCCTAATTTTGTTTTGGAGGTCTCCTGCAATAGGTCACATGCATCCAAGGTCAAAAAACACCTTTATTTTCCACAATATACTCTGCAGCATCAGCATCAGCACCTGCTCTGCTCTGATTGGTCAGATTCTTACAGCCTTTTTTTTCACATGTTTAGCATTTAATGAAATATTTATTATATATCCATTTACATGTGCCTTCGCTTAGTACTTGGTGAGCTTGGCGTGACTCCACACACAGAGATGAGACGCGGTTTGTACAAAACTGATGGTTTAAGGCCATTTAAGTACGTGTGTGTTATTATTTATCCTGATCCTCCGTTTACTGGACAACTTCAGTATAACAGTCTTGACCTGACATTCAGTGTTGCAAATGAGATGCTTTAACTCTAATAGAAAAGGACTGTTCATGTGGCTTATGTGCCATAGTTCTGTCCTTTAAGCATATTACATAAATGTTTATATTAAATTAAGTGACAGCCTACCGATTCTCCTGCTAAGAAAAAAACAGAAACAGCTTAAACTGTGCTGGTTATACCTGCTTCACAGCTGAGTCTTTTGGACATCATTGAGCTTTTGGGATCATGTTCCCAAGTCAATCAAGACCTATATAGTGACACAATAATGGGTACAGTCAAAACAGTTATTTGTGAGGCACTTGTGGAAAAAGAGTTTGATGAGCTCAAATGCACCTGTTGAATGAGATGACAACAGAGCCTATTCCTCGAGGAAAGCTGGAAAAAGCTGATTGTCGCGAAGTTGTGGATCTCATGGTGCAGCGATACAGAGGTTCAGACGCCGGGAAGATCGCAGTCTGAGTGCTACGCAAAATTAAACAGAATGATCTTGCTGATCAACTGAAGAGAAAACTTCAGGAAGGTACTAGATGTTGACACTATGTGCATTTGTAATTTTGACCCAAATGATCATACATTTTGAGTTTCTCTCTTTCTGTGTCTCTCCGTCAGTTTCAGCAGGTGTTTCTGCTGAAAGCTCAGCCTCATCTAGTGAAGCAGCTGGAAATCCTCCAGCTGCAGGAGTTACTACGAACGTAAAGTCTTCCAATGGAGGAAAAGTAAATGCTCCTGTTCTTCAGGGTGGAGTTTTTCACGGCTGTGACCTTCAACTCATGATCAGGGATCTATCCGTCCATCTGTCTATCTATCTATGAATAATATATATA
>NW_015652149.1:169696-175338 GCF_001515625.1 Sinocyclocheilus rhinocerous
AAAAATGTATGAATTGATTAATTTCATTAGTAAATTAAAAGAAGTGACTCAAAACAGATTAAAAACCACCTTATAGTTTTGAGAAAGATTTAGCAACACAACAGAAGAAAGGAAAGCCACTTGATTTGTTTTGTTGTTTGCTTCTGAAACATTTTGTAATGTCTCTGCAAAGGTCTAAATCACATGTTTGATCTTCATGATGATGGATTTCATACTGTTTTCCTTCCAGGTTAACCAAACAACACCAATGGTGCTATGAGGGGAAGCTTCTGTCCATAAATAGAGACCGTTGGGGTTTGCATTGTGACAGCTGTTGTACCAAAATCCCCCGAGATGATATTTGGCACAGTTATATGCCCAGGGATCTTGGTCCTTGTCAAAAGTGGAGAACTTCTGATCATTGTGAGTAGATAAAGAGTCGCCTGCAAAGAAGAGGAGCATCGCTGAAGACAATAACTCAAAGGAAATGTGTTTTCATGAGTATAAATCAAAGTGTCCTACCAGCTCCTCCGTCAGTGAATCCTGAAACATGCAGCTGATATCCATCCGTTTCACAATCCACAGAGAAGGACGAGTACAGAGCGAAAACTTTATTTCCTTCAAAGTCCTCCATATCTACTCTCAGCACGTACTTCCTCTTACGTGTCAATTGGTAGATGTTCTCCAGCCCTGATCATACACACACATGAAGAACACGTTCAACCAAACACTGGACATCAGGGCTGGATTGGTAATCAGGCATACCGGGCATTTTCCCGGTGATCCCAATGTGTGTGCGCGCCATGAGTGTAGAATACGTAAACACTTTAATAAAATGTAAATTCGTCCCTCGCGCTTTTTTGGCCAAGTCAAGTCAAGTGTGTTCATAGAGGTTTCCATGGGCCAATGCGAATAAAGCTAGATTTAAATTAAAAAAGACACGATATTGTCGGACCTGACGTTTTATTCTCATCCAAAACAACTAGATGTGATATGAGTGTGATACATACATACATACACTACCAGTCAAAAGTTTTTGAACAGTAATATTTTTAGTAGAATTTTTTTTGTTTTTTTGGGAAAGAAATTAATGCTTTTATTTAGCAAAGATGCTTTAAATTGATCAAAAGTGATGATAAAGACATTCATAATGTTACAAAAGATTTCCATTTCAGATAAATGCTCTTCTATTCATCATCTGAAACATTTTACTCCGCTGTTTTCAACATAATAAAAATAATAAGTTTTTGTTTTTTTGCAGCAAATCAGAATATTTGAATGATTTCTGAAGGATCATGTGACTTGAGTAATGATGCTAAAAATTCAGCTTTGAAATCACAGCTGGACCAAAAAATGCCTGGGCCGATTTTTTGTCCCAGTCCAGCCCTGCTGGACATGAACATCCACACATCCACACAAACGCTGTGAGATCTTACCCAGCCAGTATTCTCCCTCCACATTTCCAAATCCTCTCTTGTACTCTTTCCACGGCTGATAGAAATTCACACTGCCGTCCATTCTCCTCTGAATCACCTGTGATGGGTTTATAGAGAATATATGATTCATAATGAATGTGCTGATGTGTGTTTAATGATCTAGAGTCACATTCGTACCGTCCATCCTCCACTGTCTTCATCACTCCCACATGAGATCATGTGACAGTTAACCCTGACAGGAATGTCTGATGTTGGATAAATGGTATAAATCCCACCAAGCGTTTGACCTGATTTATAAATTTCAGAACAGTCGACCAGCATTTCTTCATCATGTCTGCATTCGCTCATCAGTACAGCCGGAAGAAAAGCCACCAAAAATACCAACATCTACATGAGACACAGAGAAAGAGATTAACTTTACACAGAAATGAATGGGAAAACGTAGACTTATTGAATGTAGAGTTATTGATGAACTTACTGCCATCTTCTCAATCTCTCCTCAGTAAATCACAGATTCGATTTATCTAAAAAAAAAGTAATATAAACATTTTCATAGGTCTATTTTTCAAATTGTATAGATGTCTGAATGTTCTGTGAGGTGAATGAAGAATAAAACAGTAACTCACCGTTTGCGTTGTGCCTTGAGTGTTTGTGGATGAAAGACTGAAAAACACCTTTATATATATCTGTCAGATTCTCAGGCTCCTCCTCTGCGTTTCAGTATAAATGTACATAATGAAGCCCCACATATTGAGTACAAATTGAAAATACATCAGTCCGGCCTCATGCAAGTTTAACATGCAGTGACACAAAATTGTTTTTGTTTTTCCCCCTTTTCCCTCTTCAGTAAATCTGACTGAATCCAGGTGACATAGTAACAGCTACAGTTTGTTGTAAATGTAATTTAGATTTCATGACAATCAAGTTTGTAATAATTTTCAATAGCACACACCCAATAACCATGTTATTTTTTTATATGAAAATATGATAATCATGTTTTCTGTGTAGAGATTTCAACATTCATCTGGACAAGCCTTCCATGCACTCCTTGCTTCATTTGATCTCAAACGACTTACCACTACAAGCACGCACAAATCAGGCAACCAACTTGACTTAATTTACACATGTAATTGTGTTGCAGACATTTTGGTAGAACCCCTACATATCTCTGACCATTTCTTCATTACATTTAAACTGCATTTTGTTAACTGTGTGCCACCAACCCCTATACCGGTTACTTTTAGACGAAACCTACGCTCCCTTTCCCCCTCTCATCTTTCCTCTGTAGTATCCTCTTCTCTTCCCTCACCAACCCATTTCTCATTTCTGGATGTGAATGCAGCAACTGACACTTTATGCTCTACTTTAACCTCTTGTCTAGACGATATTTGTCCTCTCTCCTCCTCTAACCCCTGGTTATCCGATGTTCTTCGTGAGCATCGGACCAAACTCAGGGCAACAGAGAGAAAATGGCACAAATCAAAAGATCCGTCATACCTGAGTATGTATCAGTCTTTGTTTTCATCTTTCTCTGCCGAAGTCCATACTGCCAAATCTTCATATTTCCACAACAAGATCAACAGCGCTCCAGACACACGTAATCTCTTCAAAACATTCAGTTCTCTCCTCTGTCCCCCTCCACCACTTCTATAACAGCTGATCATTTCACCACATTCTTCACAGACAAAACTATAACAATCAGTAGTCAATTCTCAGTCCCACACACACACACACACACACAGGACCTCAAACCAACCACACCCACTGCTAAAACTCCCATATTCTCCTTCTGTCCCCTCACTGAGGCAGAAGTATCAAAACTTCTCCTCTCCAGCTATTCTACAACATGCCCTCTAGACCCAGTCCCTTCACACCTTCTCCAAGCGGCTTATCCTACCATTGCTATGCTGATGACACACAGCTCTATCTCCTGATGATGATCAATGATCCAACGGTAGCTGCACAGATCTCAGGCTGCCTGGCGGACATCTCGGCATAGATGAAAGAACATCACCTACAGTTCAACCTAGCAAAAACTGAGCTTCTTGTCTTCCCTGCCACTTCAACTCTGCAGCATGATTTCACCATCCAGCTAGGTTCTTCTACAATTACCCCATCAACTTCAGTCAGAAATCTTGGTGTAATCTTCGATGACCAGCTGACCTTCAAAGACCACATTGCAAAGACCCACGTTACACCTCTCTTTATCTCCTTGCACTGGCTGCCGGTTGCGGCTCGTATCAAGTTCAAGACATTAATGCTTGCATATAGAACAGCCTCAGACTCAGCACCCGCCTACTTCCACTCACTACTACGAATCTACATCAAAAAAAAACAAACAAAAAAAAACTTTGTCTTTCTCTTTATTCCTTCCCTTTCTAGCTTGTACTGATTTAAACAATGACTGAAACTTGGTATTGCGAGCACTTCTTGTGACTGTTTGCCTCTTTAAGATGAAACGCTTTATGTATTCCCCAATTGTAAGTCACTTTGGATAAAAGCGTCTGCAAAATGACTAAATGTAAATGTAAATGTAGAGCAGCAACAAAAACAGATGAATGGGAATTTGTGTTCTAATACTGAGATGAAAAATGCCATTGTATAGTTCTTGTTTTCATATTTATACCATATGATGTAACAGAACAACACAAGCAAGGGTGTACAATGAATTCAATCTCAGGATTTACTGATGATAGGAAAACAGACAACAACAGGTGAGTATCAGATGCAAACAGATTAATGAAACCAAGTAACTTAACTTGGGATTGTATTGCAGATGGCAAACACTGTTGAATGAGATAAAATAAAACATAACAATGGCTGATCAGCAGACAACGGAGAAACATGAGGAGGTCAACAACAGGAACATAAACAAGCACATGAACCAGCTGAGAATGAGTTAACAATCTTTTGTGGAAACACTGACAAGATCAGACAACTACAGTGGGTTTGAGGTTAATACAGGGCTCTAAAGTGCGACCATTTCAGTCGCAATTGCGACTGAAAACTACTGCGTGCGACTATGAAATAATATTTAGGAGCACCAGTGCGACTGACCCGATCAGCATATTTGTGTTTGCGCTGAGGGAGCTTCAAAGGTTCTAACATACTTACGTGTTTCTGCAGCATTGAGTAATGCATCACCGACGTATCCTCTCATTATAACAAACAAAGTGTTGACAGAGTGTAAATAAGAGATTCATTGTGCAGTGTAGGGAGCTTCGTCGCTTATAATGGAGTTTTGTGAGATCGCGATACAACAGTTCATTAAACAAGAAGTTAATATTAAGTCACTTATGTTGTCTGACAACAACACAACTGCCTTATTTTGCTCTATTTCGTCAACGAAAATAGTTTCAAACAAAGTAACAGCTGAGCCGCTGCGCATCTACATTCAAACACAGCGGTGTTTCGTTTATGAATGAACTGCGTTTTTAAACGAATCGAGTGAGTCAATGATTCAATTACCCATTCATAAAGACAGGCACGTACTTAGTTCCTGAATGAATCAGCCGTTCGGACGAATCAATTGAATGAATGATTCAGTGATAAAATCAGTGACTTGTCGCCACCTGCTGGCAGTTTTAGTTTAATTTTTAAAGTATCTTTTCTGTTATTTAAATCATTTAATATTTCTATATTCAAAATGTTATATTTAAAACATTAACCTCAACATGAATTTATGAATTTAATTGCACTCATGCGACCTCTGAGCCTCATTAAACGTCTGAAAATACACCTACAAGACACTTGCGTGTTCTTCTGTGCCACCTCAGTACAAATTTATTTCTTAAATACTGATTTCATTTGATTGGTAACTTATTCTTATTCTACTTGTTTTTATTCTGTTGTTTTAATTAGAAATGTTAAAAAGCTTATAAATATATATTTTTTGAATTTGAAAAAGATGACATACTTTTAATAAAGTTAGAAAAATGCCATTACAAAGGTAAAAAACTAAATTCCACTGTAAATCACTTTAAGGAGTCAAATATCACCTCGTAATGGGAAGGTTAATTTTTTTTTATCAGAATTTTTTGATTACTGATTAGAAGGTGCTCCTAAAATTCTCCTAACATTTTACTGCTTGAAGAGTCAAGGATCAGGTTGCTGCCAAATTACGATAATGACCCTACACTTTATCCACTTTATCCATAAAAAGCAGATGAAAAGAACTGATTTATCAGAGCAGACAACAGGGAAGTGTAAGGATGTAAAGGATGTAAA
>NW_015652149.1:178116-189926 GCF_001515625.1 Sinocyclocheilus rhinocerous
TTATATTTAAAACATTAACCTCAACATGAATTTATGAATTTAATTGCACTCATGCGACCTCTGAGCCTCATTAAACGTCTGAAAATACACCTACAAGACACTTGCGTGTTCTTCTGTGCCACCTCAGTACAAATTTATTTCTTAAATACTGATTTCATTTGATTGGTAACTTATTCTTATTCTACTTGTTTTTATTCTGTTGTTTTAATTAGAAATGTTAAAAAGCTTATAAATATATATTTTTTGAATTTGACATAAAAGATGACATACTTTTAATAAAGTTAGAAAAATGGCATTACAAAAGGTAAAAACAAAATTCCCTGTAAATCACTTTAAGGAGTCAAATATCACCTTGTAATCGGAAGGTTAATTTTTTTAATCAGAATTTTTGATTACTGATTAGAAGGTGCTCCTAAAATTCTCCTAACATTTTACTGCTTGAAGAGTCAAGGATCAGGTTGCTGCCAAATTACGATAATGACCCTACACTTTATCCATTAAAAAAAAAAAAAGCAGATGAAAAGAACTGATTTATCAGAGCAGACAACAGGGAAGTGTAAGGATGTAAATCTACATTTTCACACATAAAGCTGGAAGTCATGTGTCCTGTAATTTAAGAGCCAAACTTGCAAAAGAACACCAATAGCTAATGAAAATTACACAAAACGAAGCGAGATATCACATGTTCTAATTTTCCTCAGGACACAGAATATGGGTTCAGCCTTGATCCGACAACAAAACTCATTGCAACTAGATCGCAGCTGAATATATCATATCATATTTCTCCAGCATTCAAGGTAAATTTAGATGGATGTTTTATCCAAGCATTACAACATCTAACAAATTACAAACTGAATCCTACAGCAGTGCTGCAAATCCAGGCGACTCTGAGGCCCCAGAAGCCCGTGGTTAATTATCAGGGTCAGACTCTGAAGAGTCTGTTCATTTTACAAGAGAGTTTATTCCCGATTCACTTGATGTTTGTTTACTCCAATTACTTAAACTGTTTCTACAGGTTTAGTCAGTGTTGTGCTGGACATTTACCTCAGTTTGCAGTCGTTCCTCATGTATTGTTTCTGATGTCTGTTGTGGAGATAAACACATTCCCGCTCATGTCTATCCCACTGAGCTATTTGAGCACGAGAAACATTTATGGGACAGTTCATGTAAGATTTTGTTGTTGGTTTGAAACATCTTAATTGTGACTGTGGCAAGCAGATTTTGAGATTGATTTCTCCATTCTTAGATACTTGGAAACAGGGCTTGGCGATATAGCTAAAATATTTATCACAGTATAATGTTTCATATCGATAATTATTGGATTTTTTTCTAACCTTTTTTAAACAGAGCAGTAGAAAAAAAAAAATTTAAATTCAACCACTGTATTTTTAAATTACCCAATTTATTGAGTCGGACAACAACACATTTTTGTTTTATCAGTCAAACACAAAATAAAATTGAAACAAATATCTCCTTTCTTATATTTTATATGCAGATTAAATAAGTGTTAAGGAAACACCCAGTCGACATCAGAAACACACACAAATACCACATACAAACAGAGCAGAGCCCGAAGACGGTTCAATCATATTATTATGAACGACAGAAAGTGCAACGCGAAATATGTCCGAATAAGCCCCGCCTTCTGAATAAAAGAGCCAATCGCCAATTGGTAAAATCATCGGGATCTGGTTGCCACAGAAACAGTCAGTGACTGGCACCAATGTCTGCACATGCGCATTGACTGGTCTAGCCTGAAAAATACGCTTTTTTTAACGCTATTTGAGCACGAGAAACATTTATGGGACAGTTCATGTAAGATTTTGTTGTTGGTTTGAAACATCTTAATTGTGACTGTGGCAAGCAGATTTTGAGATTGATTTCTCCATTCTTAGATACTTGGAAACAGGGCTTGGCGATATAGCTAAAATATTTATCACAGTATAATGTTTCATATCGATAATTATTGGATTTTTTTCTAACCTTTTTTAAACAGAGCAGTAGAAAAAAAAAAATTTAAATTCAACCACTGTATTTTTAAATTACCCAATTTATTGAGTCGGACAACAACACATTTTTGTTTTATCAGTCAAACACAAAATAAAATTGAAACAAATATCTCCTTACTTATATTTTATATGCAGATTAAATAAGTGTTAAGGAAACACCTGTCTCCTGATGCCATGTGAGGGCGCAATGAGCAAAATAATGTCTATAAAGTCTATAAAAAAATGCATAAAGTCTAAACTAATATTTATAAATCATATATGATTTCATAAATCGGTTGCATAAACCAGTTTTACTACAAATGCCATGGTTAAACTATGGTTAGTGTAGCAAATCCATGGTTAATTTGTGGTTACCATGGTTTAACTACAATAACCATGTTTTTTTTTGGTTTTTTTTGTGGTTTTATATGTAGTAAAACCGCGGTTAATTTTCGTAAGTGTTCTCAATAATAAATGTTGTGTAAATGTCCTCAAACACAAATTAAACTATTTTAATTTGTCCAGCAGGTAAGCTGCAGATGTCTTGTTCAGCAAATGATCAGTTGGTTTAGTTATTGATTTTCAGATCTCAATAAATAAACAAACCAGTAAATGCAGTAAAGAAGCTTTTTCCCATGTTAATGCAATTAATTTCACAATGTTTACATAATTATATAAATTGACGATCTCCTACAGCTATAGAGTTGCTTTGCTGCCAAAGTATGGGCATCATCTTCTAGGTTAACGAAGTGAACACATAAGACTTAAATTAGACTTTAAGCATAACAAAAATAAAGCATTTTAATAAAAAAGTCAGCTTTTGCATGTCTAAAAAAGGCAGTACTCAAATCATTTCCGAACATGTGGTTTGGCTGTTATTTACAGTAAAACATGTGAAACCTTTGTATTTACCTGCATGAAATCTTATCAAATTTGATTTGAAGTTGTACTCAGTCACACAGAGTAAAACAAGATGGCAATAAATGTGCACATAAATGTAAGATAAAGAGGCTTTCAGGTTAAATCTGACAAAAGGACACAGAGTCCCTGTCCACCTTGAAGGCCGCATAGAGAGGATCTTCAAAAGCCGCGAGGAAGGTGTACAAGTGTGTGAGTGTGTCAGAGACGCTGTAGAAGGACAAAACGCCAGCCGTCGTGTCCACATACACACCCACTCTTTTAGATGAACAAGATGATGAAGCCTTTATATTAATGTCGTCTTCAGCGTGAGAAACATTTGGGAAAGATGCACAGGTAATTTTCCATGACACACTATTGTTTCCAAGCTGCCCGGTGGCCTCTACTACACAAAGATCATCACTTTTCCTCAGGATGGTTTTGTACGTCACCCCAACCGTCCCCTCCGGACCCGTCCATTCGGCCTCCCAGTAACAGCGGCCAGACAGGCTCTCTCTAGACAGCACTTGTTGGACTGATTCAAATCTCTCTGGATGATCTGGATACGGCTGCTTCTGCATTGCACATGTCGCCGTTCTGTCTCCGTTGGAGAGACACAGCAGAACATGAGCTGTGTTCGGATCCAGCGTGAGATCGCAAGCATCTGCGAGACAGAAAACACGTCCGTTAGTGCCTCAGAGAGAGACATATAGACATGGAGAGTGAGAAACTTACACTTCCTTATCCCTGCTTTGACCAAGTGTTCACCCATAGGCTCAGTTCTGTAGAAATCAATCAAGAAGAAGAAGAAGAGGTTAAGAGAATGAAAGCAAATAATAACAAAAGGTCATTGGTTTGATTTACAAGAAATGAATGAATTGAATGAATGAACCATGAATTAAATGTTCCTTTGGATTAAGGTAGGTGCACAAATGTTTAATTGCTTCCTGTATGTTGCTTAAACAACATTGACCTTACGACTAATGTTAATTATTCAAAACAGCTCTACAGCTACATTTTTAATAAAAAAAAAGCTTTTTACTGAGCATTCTTCTTTAACTTAAATACAAAAGAATACTGACGATTTTAGAATTCAGATATTGAATCATAATAAGTGATTCTGTAAGTCATTGTATACACAAGACTGTTCAAAAGTTTGGGCTCAGTCATATATATATATATATATATATAAAGAAATTATTACTTTTATTCAGAAAGTATGCATTAAATTAGTAAAAAGTGACAGCAAAGACATTTCTAATGTTACAAAAGATTTCTTTTGAGCTTTCTATTCATCAAAGAATCCTGAAAAATAAAATATATCACGGTTTCCACAAAAATATTACTGTTTTCAACACTGATAATAATCAGAAAAGTTTCTCGAGCAGCAAATCGGCACATTATATATAGTTTTGAATTACTTTTAATGGATCTTGGGGGAAAAAAATTATGCCATATCATTGACCCACAAGACATACTTGAGTATCTGCAGTTTATAGTTTGGATCCTCCAGTTTGTGTTTGAGCAGCTGGACTGCTGATGGTCCTGGGTGATTGTAGCTCAGATCCAGCTCTCTCAGGTGTGAGGGGTTTGAACTCAGAGCTGAAGACAAATAACCACAGCCTTCCTCTGTCACCATACAGCCAGACAACCTACAGGAGGATAAAACAATTGAGAAACAATCCATTTGTCAAATAAATAAACTAAAGCTCCTAGCTTTACCTCAGTATCTCCAGCTGACAGTTTGGCCTCTTCAGTCCATCAGAGAGCAGCTTCACTCCTGAATCCTGCAGGTCATTGTTACTCAGATCCAGCTCTCTCAGGGGCGAATCTGAGCTGAGGATCAAGGAGAGGTGCTCACAACTCTTCGCAGTGAGGTTACACCAGCTCAACCTGCGTAAAAACATTTCAAAACGGTCATTTATCAATCATCTGGTACAGCGTGGTTAATGCTAAATTTCATCAATACTTTCCTCAGAACCTCAAGTTTTCTCTCTGTGTTTTTCATCTCATCTAGGAGCTTATGGAGTCCAGAGTCCTGCAGGTCATTGCCGCTGAGGTCGAGCTCTCTTAGACGATGTGAGATATTCTTGAGAGCGGAGAGCAGCTCCATACAGCTCTCCTGGCCGAAATGACACTGGGCCAACCTGAACGAGTACAACATCAGCATTACATTTCAGACTACATGTTCACACAGAAATGGAAATGGTAATGGGGCCACAGAGTGAGGGGGCATGCACAATTTTTAAGGGGGCCGCGTCATGTTGGGGGGGGGGCATGTATTCACTTTGAAAAAATATCGGCACATGTTTAACGGCACCTGTTTAACGGCACCTGTTTCTGAATATTGAACGAGTAAAACGGGAAAAACCCAAACAGAAAACTTTTAAATAAAATTATTTATATACAATTTAATAACATATAGCCTAGTTTTATATATGAATCGGGTGTTTGTCAACTGATTGCATGCTGTTGGAGTTTCCAGCTCCATAAAATAGCCTACTGGAAGCACTGTAGTTTTTCTGTATATAGCTACTAAAGTACATCACACAAATAATATTTTAAGTTACTTCCATTTCTGAACAAAGACAGTAATTTCATTTTTTTAACCAACAGTAAGAATTTTTAACCGATTAATCGCCTACTTTCGTTTGCTGCATGTTTATAAAAACACGCTAAACATAAATTTTAAGTTTAAGTTAAGTTAAAATACTCCGTCATTTTTGGTCATACAGTAAAGGAATAATTCGAAAGTGCAAAGTGCAAAGTGTTAGCAGTTTGAAGATTCAAGAATATTAGCAAATATTATTAGAATTCTTTATAAAGCGAACACTGTTCCATACTTATTTCGCTCTGGAACCTGAACGAAAAAATATTTTTGCTAAGGACGAACCGAAATGAAAACTTTTAGCTTTTAATCCATGTATTTGACAGCCCACACACATCAGCTCCCCATCCCGTACTTCTGTGTGGGAGATCTTCCTAGAGACTAAAATCAAGGCGCCCACTCCGGAGATGGCACCAGAGGTGAGGGGGCACAGAGGTACCCGGGCCCCCTGAGGCCCCCCGTGGCGCCGACGCTGACCTGAGTGTCTCCAGATGACAGTGTGGGCTCTTCAGTCCAGCAGAAAGCGCCTTCACTCCCGCCTCGATGCTGTAATTGTGACTCAGGTCCAGTTCACTCAGAGGACAGTCCTCTAGCTGAAGAGCCGAAGCCACCGTTTCACAGCACTGCTCTGTCAGTCCACAGTCTGAAAACCTGGCAAGATGGCAAGATGTTAGCTAGTCATGAAGAGCTCACCTCTACACAGTTTTAAAAAAATAGATCCCAATAAAGCTAAATAAAAAAGAAACAATGTAATTAATACACTGCACAAAAAAATGCTGGAAATGTATAAAAAGCCTAAATGAGTTCACAGTATCATACCTGTACATAAGTTCAATAACTTAATAATTACATTGAAAACCTAAACTTAGAAAATCTTAAAGGAACAATTTATTTGAATGCTACACTTGACAAAATTGTCGTAAATTAAAAAACATGGAAAGAAAGAAGAGTACACAATGGCTTACACTGCGTTTCTGCAGCATCACTGTCACACAAAATGGATCAAAATTGTAAAAAAAAGTTTTAATTTCATTCATAAAGTTTTATTAATTCAGTTGATTAAACATGCTTTTTGATTACTCATATTGAATTAAAATGGAATCATGAAAAATTAAATTAGAAAGCATAAATTGGGGAAGAAAAACGGAATATGTTCAAAGAAGTTGAAGGGGAAAACAAAATTCTGAAAACAGAATTTGAAGGAAAACAAACAGCAATTTGGGGAAAATATGATCAAAAATAACTTGTTGAAAAAATAAAAAGTAAATTTTGGAAAAAGTAAAAGAGAACGGGGGGGGGGGGGGGGAGTAAAACGAAACAACAACAAAAAAATTAGGGGGAAAAAATCAGAGTTTTCATTTGAATCTACGTACAGGGCTTTTCTGCAGCATCTCACAGCTGGGACGAGTCTCCTGCATCCCGCATATGTTTTGTTGAACATCTTGGGGTCGAAGTCATCCAGCACCTCGCCTGACATCAGAAGCACATACACCAGCGCTGAGCAGTTGGAGTTGGACACCGCTTTCGGCTGGCCGCTCTCTGACTTCAGATATTTCATGATTTGTTGGTACAGGGTTCTGTCCTAACAACAACAAGAAAATTAGGGGGAAAAAATCAGAGTTTTCATTTGAATCTACGTACAGGGCTTTTCTGCAGCATCTCACAGCTGGGACGAGTCTCCTGCATCCCGCATATGTTTTGTTGAACATCTTGGGGTCGAAGTCATCCAGCACCTCGCCTGACATCAGAAGCACATACACCAGCGCTGAGCAGTTGGAGTTGGACACCGCTTTCGGCTGGCCGCTCTCTGACTTCAGATATTTCATGATTTGTTGGTACAGGGTTCTGTCCTGCAGCTCCAGGATGCAAAAGAAGTGGTTGATGGATTTATCTGGGCACTTGTCATTGTTTTGCAGTTGCTTGATGTACTGGATGGTTTTATTGATGCAGTTTTTATTTTCCAGCGTCTCGTCCAGCAAGCCGATGAGGAGTTTCTGATTGGACTGGAGAGAAATGCCCAGCAAGAACCGCAAAAAGAGATCGAAATGCCCTCGGTCGCTCTCCTTCGCCTTATCGATCGCCTTCCTCAGCAGAACGTACAGCAGTTCTTTCTTATTAGGACGCGAATTCTCCAGAAAGAATTTCAGCTCGTCCATGTCCAGCTTCAAGTAGCAAAGAAACACATGCAACGCGGCGAGAAACTCCTGCACGCTCAAATGTATGAAGTAATAAACCTTCACCTCATGCAGGACAGAGTCCTTCTTGAAGATTTCAGTACACAGTCCTGTGGACTCCTCGCTTTCATCGATGCCGCACGCTTTCAGATCCGTCTCGTAGAACATGACGTTTTCCTCCTTCAGCTGTTCGAACGCCAGTTTAGCCAACTTTAAGATCATGCCTTTGTTTGAACTCAAAAGCTTTGTGCGATCCCTTTCCTGCTTCTTTTCATACTTCTGGTTCTTCATCTTCATCTGTATCAGAAGGAAGTGGATGTACATTTCGGTGAGGGTCGAAGGAATGTCGTGCTCATCGTTTTTGACAAGAATGTCCTGAAGGACGCTGGCAGTGATCCAGCAGAAGACGGGAATGTGGCACATGATGTAGAGACTACGAGACGTCCTGATGTGTGAGATTATTTTGGAGGCCTGAGCTTCATCTACGATCCGTTTTCTAAAATACTCCTCCTTCTGATGGTCGGTGAATCCGCGCACCTCCGTGAACAATCCTACGTACTCAGGAGGGATCAGATTGGCCGCTGCCGGTCTTGACGTGACCCAGATGAGAGCCGACGGAAGCAGTTTTCCTCTAACTAGGTTTGTAAATAAAACATCAACGGATGACCGTGCATTGACACATTTGACCAATTTACAATCAAAATCCAATTCCAGGCGACTCTCATCAAGCCCGTCAAAGATAAACGCCAGTTTGTATTCTTCATAAAACTTGGTGTTTTCCACCTCTTTCAAATCAGGATAGAATTCCAACAGAAGCTCGTGGAGACTGATCTCTTTATCATCTTTAATCAAGTTAATCTCTCTGAATGGAAGCAGAAACACGCAGTCCACATGCTGATTGGCTTTTCCTTCGGCCCAGTCCAGGATTAACTTGTGCACGGAGAACGTCTTTCCGATGCCAGCGATGCCTTTGGTCAGCACAATGTTTCCCTCCTTCTTTTGCTTCAGTAAACAGAATATGCTATTGCAGTCGATCGGTGTGTCTTCAAATTTGGGCTTTTTCAAGGCTCGGTCGATCTTCAGAACCTCATGTTCGTCATAGACGTTTGTAATGTCCCCCTCAGTGATGAAGAGTTCAGTGTACACTTTGCTGATGTGTATTTTGTTCTCCTTTTTGCCCTCAAACACACGTCCCGTTTTGGCCTTCATGTCGTCTTTGTGACTTTCCAGGATTTTCTGCAAGACGTCGTGCTCTAGAACAAATCGAACACATAAGAACTGTTGTGACTTCTGCCTAAAATCGCTGATATGTTGGGAATCATAACTTGTAGACATTTAGAAATCGATCTAAATACAAGTTTGACCCGATTATAACCAGAATAAAGAAGTGGCTATTGTTTTTGTACCTAGTTTCTGAGACATCGGTCCTTCGGGTGGATTTTGGTGCCCTTTTAAGTAAACATCAGGAAAAAAATACACATACATTAAACACAAATCATTCAGCTACCAAAGCTTATTTATTAAAATCTTCCAAACTATTGGGTGGTTCTGACACGTTAAACAGTCGCCAAGTTTTGCTAAAGAAATAAGCAACCTGGTCTGAAAAATCACGTTCCAAAATAAGTGACCCATGGTGAATTTGGGAAAAAAATAATACTAATAATTTAAATAAAACCAAGTTTAAAAAAAAAAAAAAGTGTATACAGGTAAAAAAAATTAAACCTGTGACTGCCGAAATGTGACCCTGGAGCACAAAACCAGTCATAAGGGTAAATTTTTCCGAAACTGACATGTATACATCATCTGAAAGCTTAATAAATAATCTTTCCATTGATGTATGGTTTGTTAGGATAGGAGGACAATATTTGGCTGAGATACAACTATTTGAAAATCTGGAATCTGAGGGTGCAAAAAAAAATCAAAACATTAATCGCCTTTAAAGTTGTCCAAATGAAGTTCTTAGCAATGCATATTACTAATCAAAAATTTAGTTTTAATATATTTAGGGTAGGAAATTTACAAAATGTCTTCATGGAACATGATCTTTACTTAATATCCTAATGATTTTTTACATAAAAGAAAAATCTGTAATTTTGACCCATACAATGTATTGTTGGCTATTGCTACAAACATACCCCAGCCACTTAACACTGCTTTTGTGCTCCAGAGTCACAAATCTGTAAGCAAATTTAAAAAACAAAGCCCAGAGTGGCTGATAATGAGCAAACTTGGCAACTCTGATGCTAAGCATACTACAGTGCTATGAGCTTACCGACAGCACCAGTGGCTGAGCTGAAGCTGATGATTACTGAGCCTTGGATGACGTTTCCAGTGAGTACAGGAGCGTTTACAGTTGCACCTGTTTGAGCATTCAGATCAACGCAGACTGAAGTGTGAGAGGGGCTGATCGTCTGCATCGACCCATCTGCCTTCTTCAGTTCATCTTCTGCTTCCAGAAGCGGCTCTGGGACCGACGCCATCTTGTCTACCTTGGTCTTGTGTCCACCTTATTTTTCAATGCGGAAGTAAGCTGTTTTCTGGTAATGTGCGAGACCTTCGGTTCATTAGCCGCTTGTAGGGAAACAACGAGAAGAATAACAAAGTGCAGCAAACAGTTTGCACAACAAACCAGTGTGTCCATAATTAAGATAATACATTAAAATAATATGGTAAGACACACCAGTTTGCAATATCAAGCAGCAAGAGCTGTTTTGAACAGCTAAAAATAGCTGGAGGTGGATGTGACCGGAAGCCAGACACATTGAGTTTAGGCCGTACCCGCTCTTATGGGAAAAACAATTCCCTTACGACAATTAACCATGGTTTTACTACAGATTAAAAAAAAAAAGAACATGGCTATAGTTAAACCATTAACCATGGTCTTGCTAAACTAACCATGGTATTTGTAGTTATACAAATGGTAATCAATATGCCAAAAAAAACATGGTTACTACTCTTTTACTATAGTAAAACCATGGTTAATTTTCATAAGGGAAGGTGGATAAGATCAGACGAGAGGAGATATATGCCAAGTTGGGTTTGACTTAAACTAATTTCATATGTTTATATCTGATAAACTCATGTAGTATGCACTTTTTACAATCCCATACACAACCAGACCTGATCCTTACCTTCTATTGAGTAGCTACACATATAAAGCCATAAGAATGAGAATAGAAGCAGTTTTGCTAATGTTATTTTTTACATGCATTGTACTCAGTACTTCGGCTTATGCAAACATGCTCATAATCATGCAGACAGAAAGCCCAAAGGCTCATCTACATGCCCGTTCACACCAAGAACGATACATATAATCATAACTATACTAACGTCGACACCAACGGACGATGTTTTGTTTATTTTTAGCGAGCCTCCGTTGAGTTGTGAGAACAGAGCGCGCTTTATTTAACACTTTATGGTTATCGTTCTTTTAACTGGCCATTTACGGTTAAATTCACGGGGAAATGAGATTAGAAAACCAAACGCAAACAGTTAATTAATTATTTAATATATACGTATTTACAGTTTATTAAATCTATGTATTACGTTTAACCATTTTAAACGTGTGGCATAACGCTGAATGGATGCAAAGAATAGTTGATTTGTATCAAAGTCGAAAAGGCTTCGGTTCTAAGCATCGCAAGATATCAAGAACATGGTCGGCTTTCACATGCATTAGAGATAAAAGTTACATGCAAGTTGGTAAATAATAAACGCGCGGTACGTTACCTGTCCTGCAGCTCTCTGTTGCCTCCGTTAGTTTCACTTTAATCGTTTCCTCCCACCAGCCTCTCTCTGACGCGACACAGCGACCCCGACCAGAGCTGCGCTTTCGCTTTCGGCCTGAAGGGGGCGCCGATATCCGATCGCCATGTTGTTTGGGTGAGCAGCTAAAATAGTCAAATATTAAAGGGGTCATATGATGCTGCTAAAAAGAACATTATTTTGTGTATTTGGTGTAATGAAATGTGTTTATGCGGTTTAAAGTTAAAAAAATGCATTATTTTCCACATACTGTACATTATTGTTTCTCCTCTATGCCCCGCCTTTCTGAAACGCGTCGATTTTTACAAAACTAATCGGTCTGAAAAGCGAGGTGTGCTCTGATTAGCCAGCTATCCAGTGCGTTGTGATTGGCCAAAT